>NC_037678.1:7534881-7544514 GCF_003255815.1 Theropithecus gelada
GGTTTTTTTTTTTTTTTTTTTTTTTTGAGACAGAGTCTCGCTGTGTCGCCCAGGCTGGAGTGCAGTGGCCGGATCTCAGCTCACTGCAAGCTCCGCCTCCCGGGTTTTTACGCTATTCTCCTGCCTCAGCCTCCCGAGTAGCCGGGACTACAGGCGCCTGCCACCTCGCCCGGCTAGTTTTTCGTATTTTTTAGTAGAGACGGGGTTTCACCGTGTTAGCCAGGATGGTCTCGAACTCCTGACCTCGTGATCCGCCCGTCTCGGCCTCCCAAAGTGCTGGGATTACAGGCTTGAGCCACCGCGCCCGGCCTATTATTATTAGTTTTTTTAGACAGAGTCTTGCTCTGTCACCCAGGCTGGAGTGCAGTGGCGTGATCTCGGCTCACTGCACCCTCCGCCTCTCGGGTTCAAGTGATTCTCCTGCCTCAGCCCCCCGAGTAACTGGGGTTATAGGTGCGTACCACCACACCTGACTGGGGTTTTTAGTAGAGATGAGGTTTCACCACGTTGGCCAGGCTGGTCTCGAACTCCTGACCTCAGGTGATCCTCTCACCTTGGCTTCTCAAAGTGCTGGGATTACAGATGTGAGCCACCATGCCTGGACTGTCTTTTTTTTTTTTTTTTTTTTTTTGAGACAGAGTCTCACTCTGTCGCCCAGGCTGGAGTGCAGTGGCCGGATCTCAGCTCACTGCAAGCTCCGCCTCCCGGGTTCACGCCATTCTCCTGCCTCAGCCTCCCAAGTAGCTGGGACTACAGGCGCCCGCCACCTCGCCCGGCTAGTTTTTTGTATTTTTTTAGTAGAGACGGGGTTTCACTGTGTTAGCCAGGATGGTCTCGATCTCCTGGCCTCGTAATCCGCCCGTCTCGGCCTCCCAAAGTGCTGGGATTACAGGCTTGAGCCACCGCGCCCGGCCTGGACTGTCTTTTAAAATGTGGTTAATTCTCCTTTTATCTGCTTTGAGTCAGTGATGTTTGCTCGAGCAGTTAGTAGGCTGATTTTGTTTTAGTTCATGGTTCTCACTTTATACTTAGAAAATGAAATTACAGTCTCCTAACAATGTAATACATTTGGGTATTTTCTAGCCCTTTGCCTTCAAAGGCAAGCATTGTATGGGGAATTAATTTTCAGGGATGGCAAAACAGGAAGAGCTCAGAACTGGCTCAGAACATGTGGGCTGGGGGCCCAGCCCCATCCCAGCCCAGGAGGAAAGCTCGGCCAAGTAACTGCTTCTCTGAGCCCGGCCTCCTCTGTGAAATGGAATGATAATGGCAGCTTCTCAAGGTTGTTGGAGAGTTATGGGTGTGGTGCTTTTACACTGCAGTGTGCAGCCCAGGCGCGTCTTAGGCTGGCTTCCAAAGGAAAAACTGAGGTAGAAGTCAGCAAGCTGATGTTGCTGCAATGGAGGCCTCCGCCCACCCCGGGGTGCTGTGGAGCGGGGGTGGCCCTGCAGGGCTGTCCTGGAGGGAGCAGGGCCTGACACATGGCGTCAGCCAGACATGGTATGCTGTTGCCCTTGGGGAAGGCTTTCACCCTGGATTAGGCAGCTCCCTCAAGCCAAGGGCACTCCCAGTGAGGGTGGGTCTCAGCTGGAAGAACGAGTGCCTTGGTCTTGAAGGGTATCCCGGCAGCACTCCACAGCCTGTGCTGTGAGGCATAAATGATTAAGCCCGAGAGTCTTAGGGAGATGAGCATTTAAAAATACCCACGTAAGGCCAGGACGGTGACTCACAGTGCAATGAGCCGAGATCATGCCGTTGCACTCCAGCCTGGGCGACAGAGTGAGACTCTATCTCAAAAGAAAAAAAACCCCACATAATAGGAGGCCCAGGCAGCCAGGCACAGTGGCTCATGCCTGTAATCCCAACACTTTGGGAGGCCAAGGCAGGAGGATCGCTTGAGGCCAGGAGTTCACGACCAGTCCGGGCAACATAGTGAGACCTCTTCTCTAAAAAAATTTAAAAATCAGCCAGGCATGGTGGCACGTGCCTGTAGTCCCAGCTACTTGGGAGGCTGAGGTGAGAGGCTCGCTTAAGCTCAAAAGGTCAAGGCTGCAGTACACCAAAGTCATGCCATTGCACTCCAGCTTGGGGGACGGAGTGAGACCCTATCTTAAAACAAAATGGAAAATAGCTGGCCCAGATCTCCCTGGGGTAAGGGTCCAGACGTTTGCCTTGTTGCTGCATGCCCACACCCAGGGGGCACTCCAGAAATGCTTGGGGGATGCAACGGTTCCACGGGGTTCCTCTGGGGTGCATAACCTGAGGGATGCCTGCTCGCTTTCCTGTCACCAGGAGGACTACAACCACATCCATGGGGGCAAGTGGACAGTGAGCAACCTGCGGCTGTACCTGGAGAGCACCCGCGGCAAGGAGGTGACCAGCAAGCTGTTCGACGAGATCCATTGGATCATCGTGCAGTCCTTGAAGGCTGTGGCGGTGAGTTTGCTGTGGGCGGGGGAGCCAGCTCCCAGGGCATGTTTGGGAGTCGGGGGGCTTGCTGTTCTTGTTACAAATACCTGTTTTCAGCTGTGCACAGTGGCTCACGCCTGTAATCCCGGCATTTTGGGAGGCTGAGGCAGGCAGACCACCTGAGGTCAGAAGTTTGAGACTAGTCTGGCCCACATACATGGTGAAACCCTGTCTCTACTTAAAGTACAAAAATTAGCCAGGCGTGGTGGCATGCACGTGTAATCCCAGCTACTTGGGAGGCTGAGGCAGGAGAATCGCTTGAATCCAGGAGGTGGAGGTTTCAGTGAGCGGAGATCAGACCACTGCGCTCCAGCCTGGGTGATAGAGTGAGACTCTGTCTCAAAAAACAAAGAACAGGCCGGGCACATTGGCTCATGCCTGTAATCCCAGCACTGAGAGGCTGAGGTGGGCGGATCACCTGAGGTCAGAAGTTCAAGACCAGCCTGGCCATGGTGAAACCATATCTCTACTAAAAACACAAAAAATTATCTGGGCATGGTGGTGCGCACCTGTAATCCCAGCTACTCAGGAAGCTGAGGCAGGAGAATTGCTTGAATCCGGGAGGCGGAGGTTGCAATGAGGCAAGATCGCGCCATTGCACTCCAGCCTGGGCGCCAAGACGGAAACTCTGTCTTCAAGATTGCGCTCCAGTCTGGGCAACAAGAGCAAAACTCTGTCTCAAAAAAAAAAAAAAAAAAAAAAAAAAAAGCCTGTTTTGATGTTCTTGCCGCCTGCACGTCTGCCAGAGGCTGCGGTTTTTTCGGGGAGAGAAAGGGGCCAGCTTCCAGCCCAGTGCCGCCCTGGGGTGAGCTGGGCTAGCCTCTCAGGTGTAGCCACAGGCCCCGGCCCCTTCACTCCTCTTATACCCACTAAGTCAATAATAACTATTTTGACATAAAGTGATATATTGGAGATGCACTTCCAGCAGCCTTTTGTCTGTAGATGTCCTGACTTTAGTATTTCATAGATATTTTGTACTGGAAATAGCATGCCTCTTCTTTTTTTTTATCTTCTCATTTTTTGTTTATTTGCTGGTTTGCAGTTGGCATTTGTGTTTTGCTTTACAGTGTTAAAGCAGGTGCACATCTATTTTCAAGGAAGAGGAGAGAAACGAACATTTGAGCACCAGCAAGCTGGCTACTATTAGTATTTCCCGGGCCGGGCACTGTGGCTCACGCCTGTAATCCCAGGACTTTGAGAGGCCGAGGTGGAGGATCACGTAAGCCCACAAGTTTGAGACTTGTGGTAACAAAGCAAGACCCTATTTTTTGTTTTGTTTTGTTTTTGTTTTTGAGGCAGAGTCTCATTCTGTCACCCAGGCTGAAATGCAGTGGCACAATCTTGGCCCACTGCAACCTCCAATTCCCTGGTTCAAGCGATTCTCCTGCCTCAGCCTCCCAAGTTCCTGGGATTACAGGCATGTGCCACAACGCCCAGCTAATTTTTGTATTTTTAATATAGACAGAGTTTCACCATATTGGCCAGGCTGCTCTCGATCTCCTGACCTCATGATCTCCCCACCTCGGCTTCCCAAGGTGCTGGGATTACAGATGTGAGCCTCTGCACCTGGCCAAGACCTGCTTTTTTTTTTTTTTTTTGTGAGACAGAGTCTCACTCTGTCACCCAGGCTGGAGTACAGTGGTGCGATCTCGGCTCACTGCAAGCTCCGCCTCCCAGGTACAAGCGATTCTCCTGTCTCAGCCTCCCGAGTAGCTGGGATTACAGGCACGAACCACCACACGCCGCTAATTTTTTGTATTTTTAGTAGAGACGGGGTTTCACCATGTTGGCCAGGCTGGTCTCGAACTCCCGACCTCAGGTGATCCACCGCCTCAGCCTCCCAAAGTGCTGGGATTACAGATATCAGCCACTGCACCCAGCCAGGTTTCTTTTGTTTGTTTGTTTGTTTGAAGTGACAGATTCTTGCTGTGTCACCCAGACTGGAGTGTAGTGGCGTGTTCATGGCTCACTGCACGCCACCACTCCTCATGGCACTCTTCTTCCTCCCAGCCTCCAGCCGTCCCGAGTAGCTGGGACTGCAGGCACATACCACCACACCCAGCTAAATGTTTTATTTCTTGTAGAGGCGGGGGTCTCACTGTGTTACCCAGGCTGGTCTCAAACTCCTGGGATCAAGTGATCCTCTCACCCTGGCCTCCCAAAGTGCTGGGATTACGGGCATGAGCCACCGCACCCAGCCTCAGGTGATGTTATTTATGTATCTGGAGAACAGTTAATCTAATGTGTATCTAGGTGAAACGGAATCAAAAATTACAAAGGAAATTCAAAAATTTGTATATAAATGGATTTACTTTTGTCACTGGGAACAGAGGTTAATAGTCTGGCACCCGGATCCCTAAGGGCCTGGGAAGGGGTGACAGGCAGCCTGGGGGACAGTTTGTGTTTGTCTGTGATAAGCCTGCACAGACCTTCACTGCAGGTTCTGGGCTTGGAGCTGGACACCCGTCCACTCTGATGACAGTGTCACGCTGGCAGAGGGGTTGGGTGCTAGTCAAGCCTCTGATGAGTGAGATGCAGAGATGCCCGTTATGGTTCCATCAGTTCCCTCTATCAGGCTGATGAAAGTGTCCAGTCTCTGAGCTCTGCGGGAGGAAGAGGGAGAGGAGGGAAGGAAGCATTTGTGGTGGAGGGTGGGAACCCTTGCTGTGGGAGGTCGGGACCGTGGGATGATCCTGCTTGTTTCTGAGGCGTTGGTCTCGGCTGCGCCCTTCGATGCTGGCCATGTCACCCACTGGTCACTCTCTCTCCAGCCGGTGATGAACAATGACAAGCACTGCTTTGAATGCTATGGCTATGACATCATCATTGACGACAAGCTGAAGCCCTGGCTGATCGAGGTAACCACGGGAGCACCCACACCCGGTCACACCACACACCACCCCTGACATGCTTCTGCCCCGACTCGGGCCCAGCGGACCCCCAGGCCCTGGATGTTTCTCAGGCCAGGCAGGAAAGGGACCGATGTTCAGGTTTGATGGTTTGCTGATAGTTAAATTATAAGCACATTCCTGCACTGCTCCCCTCCCGGAGCCCAGCCCACGACAGGGAGCTGTGGCGCATCTCACGTGAACTTGGTGGTGACGACACCTCCCGGGTGCCTCTGGGCCAGTCCATCCTCCCTCAGTCCTGCACCCTGTCCCCCGGGTCCTCCCCTGCCCTCATGGATGACAGTGTTCCCGTCTAGGAAAGCAGCTCACAACCTTGGCAGCCCTTGGCCAGCAGGAGCACGCTCCTGAGGGAAGGAACGCCTCTGCTGTTCTTCAGCATCTATGAAGGTCGAGTTTGGAAGTGGCCTCTGCCTCTTTCAGTGGGTGGAGAGGATGTCATGGTGGCTGTCTATTTAGCACTGCCTCCTGACACCAAGCCTGGCTGGCGCGACCTCAGCCACAGTGGGCGCTGGCACACTTATCAGAGGCCCCAGCTTCAAACCCACCTTGCCCAACTGTTGCCCTGGAGCCAGGAGGAGGAACTTCAGGCCTCCGAGGGGACAAAAGAACTCCGGCTCTATTGGTTATTGGTTCATCTCCCCGCATGGCCTCCCGACCAAGTTCATTTGCCAGTGCACTGCTTGGGCCCTTCATCTCGGTCACATTTTGAGCCAGGACACCTGAGTCCACAATAGCAGGTTGTAGGGCGTGGTTCCCTGTGGGTAGAGTCATGGGAACCCCTGCAGGAAGCTGCTGGAAAAGCCAAGTGAGCTGGTTCCATCGTGGCATTTTCCAGGCAACTCCTTATGCCGCCAAAGCTGTGTGTGTGAGCCGGGAATAGATCGTCAGTGTTTGTACTTTCTTGTCCTCCATGTTAAACAGAATAACTTGAGGCCGGGCGCGGTGGCTCACTCCTTTAATCCCAGCACTTTGGGAGGCTGAGGCGGGTGGATCACCTGAGGTCAGGAATTCAAGACCAGCCTGGCCAACATGGCAAAATGCCGCCTCTACTAAAAATAAAAAAATTGGCCAGGTGTGGTGGTGCGCACCTGTAATCCCAGCTACTGGAGAGGCTGAGGCAGGAGAATCGCTTGAACTTGGGAGGCTGAGGTTGCAGTGAGCTGAGATCGCGCCACGCGCCACTGCATTCCAACCTGGGTGACAGAGGGGAGACTTTGTCTCAAAAAAAAGAAAACAAACCAAACAAACAAAAAAATAGAGTAACGTGAATGGAAGTCTCTCCTGCATGAACTATAATCTTAATTGTGAACATTACTTTTTTTTTTTTCTTTTTTTGAGCTGGAGTCTCGCTCTGTCACCAGGCTGGAGTACAGTGGCACAATCTCGGCTCACTGCAACCTCCGCCTCCTGGGTTTAAGCAATTCTCCTGCCTCAACCTCCTGAGTAGCTGGGATTACAGGCTTGTGCCATCATGCCCAGCTAATTTTTGTATTTTTAGTAGAGACGGGGTTTCACCATGTTGGTCAGGCTGGTCTCGAACTCCTGACCTTGTGATCTGCCCGCCTCAGCCTCCCAAAGTGCTGGGATTACAGGTGTGAGCCACTGCACCTGGCCCTACTTCTTAATAACAATTCTGTTTTTTTGTTTTGTTTTGTTTTGTTTTTGTTTTTTTGAGACGGAGTCTCACTCTGTCGCCTAGGCTGGAGTACAATTGCGCAATCTTGGCTCACTGCAACCTCTGCCTCTTAGGTTCAAGCAATTCTCCTGCCTCAGCCTCCTAAGTAGCTGGGACTACGGGTGCATGCTGCCACCCCCGGCTAATTTTTTGTATTTTAGCAGAGACAGGGTTTCACCATGTTACCTAGGCTGGTCTCAAACCCCTGAGTGCTCAGGCAATCTGCCTGCCTTGGCCTCCCAAAGTGCTAAGAGGACAGGCATGAGCCACCATGCCTGGCCAACAATTCTTTTTTTTTCCTTTTTTTTTCCTTTTTTTTTTTCTGTCTCGAGACAGGGTCCCACTCTGTGGCCTAGGCTGGAGGCAATGGCATAATCATAGCTCACTGCAGCCTCCAGCTTCTGGACTTAAGTGATTCTCCTGCCTCAGCCTCCCAAGTAGCTGGGATTACAGGCATGCGCCACCATGCCTGGCTAATTTTTTTTTTTTTTTTTTTTTTTAGAGATGGGGTCTCACTATGCTGCTTAAGCTGGAGTTTTTTTGTGTGTTTTTTATTTGTTTGTTGTTTGTTTTTTGAGATGGAATTTCACTCTTGTTGCCCAGACTGGAGTGCAATGGCGCCATCTTGGCTCACCACAACTTCTACCTCCTGGGTTCAAGCGATTCTCCCGCCTCAGCCTGCAGAGTAGCTGGGATTACAGGCATGAGCCACCATGCCTGGCTAATTTTGTATTTTTAGTAGAGACAGGGTTTCTCCATGTTGGTCAGGCTGGTCTCGAACTCCTGACCTCAGGTGATCCGCCCATCTTGGCCTCTCAAAGTGCTGGGATTACAGGCGTGAGCCACCACGCCCAGCCGCCTAAGCTGGTTTTGAACTCCTGGGCTCAAGTGATCCTCCTGCCTTGGCTTCCCAAAGTGCTGGAATTACAAGTGTGAGCAACTGCTCCCAGCCTTTTTTTTTTTTCGTTTTAGGGGGCACATATCCAGGTTTGTTACATGGATATATTGCAGAATGCTGGGCTTTGGGCTTCTCTTGAACCCGTCACCCAAATAGTGAACATAGTATTCAATAGGGAGTATTTAAACCCTCGCCGCCTTCTTCTCTCTCCCCTCTTTTGCAGACCCTAGTGTTTTGGGTATTTTTTATTTTTATTTTTATTTCTTTTTTTTGAGACAGAGTCCTGCCTTGTCGGCCAGGCTGGAGTGCAGTGGCATGATCTCAGCTCACTGCCAACCTCCACCTCCTGAGTTCAAGCAATTCTCGTGCCTCAGCCTCCCAAGTAACTGGGATTATAGGTAACTGCCACCACGCCTGGCTAACTTTTGTATTTTTAGTAGAGATGGGGTTTTACCATGTTGGTCAGGCTGGTCTCAAACTCCGGACCTCAAGTGATCCGCCCACTGCAGCCTCCCAAAGTGCTGGGATTACAGGCTTGAGCCACCACGCCTGGCCTGGGTTGTTTTTTTTGGTTTGTTTTTTGTTTTTAAGAGACCAAGTCTCGCTCTGTGGTCCAGGCTGGAGTGCAATGTCACCATCATTGCTCGCCGCAGCCTTGAACTCCTGGGCTCAAGTGATCATCTCACCTCAGCCTCCTGTGTAGCTGGGACTAGAGGTGTGTGCCACTCTTCCCAGCTAATTTTTTATTCTTTTTTGTAGAGATGGGGTCTTGCTGTGTTGCCTAGGCTAGTCTCGAACTCCTAACTTCAAGCGATCCTTCCACCTCAGCCTCCCAAAGTGCTGGGGTTATAGTTGTGAGCCACTGCACACAGCCTAAAACAATTCTTTTTTTTGTGTGTTTTTTTTTTTTTTTTGAGACGGAGTCTCACTCTGTCGCCCAGGCTGGAGTGCAGTGGTGCGATCTCGGCTCACTGCAACCTCCACCTCCTGGGTTTAAGCGATTCTCCCGTCTCAGCCTCCCGAGTAGCTGGGATTACAGGTGCCTGCCACCACGCTTGGCTCATTTTTTTAAATTTTTAGTAGAGATGGGGTTTCACCATGTTGGCCAGGCTGGTCTCAAACTCTTGACCTCGTGATCCACCTGCCTCAGCCTCCCAAAGTACTAGGATTACAGGCGTGAGCCACCATGCCTGGCCCCTAATAACAATTCTTAGTCTTCATGTGTTCATAATAAGAATTACAGTATTATGGTATATTACAGTGGTCATTTTGAGGACAATGAGATCTGTGCAATTCTTTGGCACAGTACATATTCGGTACCCTGCTAGCAGCATAGACAGGCAGTCTGACTGGGAGAAACCTGAACAGCTTACAGATTTGCTCCCTCTAATCCCCCATGACCTGAAACAACTAACCGAGGTCATTAGAACTGTGCCTAAAATGTGAGTAAATAAGTAGTGACTGGCCGGGCACAGTGGCTCACACCTGTAACCCCAGCACTTTGGGAGGCCAAGGCAGGCAGATCCCCTGAGGTCAGGGGTTCGAGACCAGCCTGACCAACATGGTGAAACCCTGTCTGTACTAAAAATACAAATATTAGCCGGGCGTGGTGGTGGACGCCTGTAATCCCAGCTACTCAGGAGGCTGAGGCAGGAGAATTTTTTTTTTTTTTTTTTTTTTTT
>NC_037678.1:7544613-7565173 GCF_003255815.1 Theropithecus gelada
TCTGTCGCCCGGGCTGGAGTGCAGTGGCCGGATCTCAGCTCACTGCAAGCTCCGCCCCCCGGGTTTACGCCATTCTCCTGCCTCAGCCTCCCGAGTAGCTGGGACTACAGGCGCCCGCCGCCTCACCCGGCTAGTTTTTTGTATTTTTTAGTAGAGACGGGGTTTCACCGTGTTCGCCAGGATGGTCTCGATCTCCTGACCTCGTGATCCGCCCGTCTCGGCCTCCCAAAGTGCTGGGATTACAGGCTTGAGCCACCGCGCCCGGCCGAGGCAGGAGAATTGCTTGAACCTGGGAGGTAGAGGTCGCTGTGAGCTGAGATCGTGCCACTGCACTCCAGCCTGGGTGACAGAGCAAGACTCCATCTCAAAAAAAAAAAAAAAAAGTAGTGACTGAGGGCCTATGGGACTCTCCACAGAACAAAGTGAATGTCTCCATTTTAATGTGTGGATTTTGTGACATTACTTAGCTTCTCAGAGGCCTTACGGGGCCACCTTGCCATGTGTTGAAAGGATTCATCATTTGACTCGGAATGCTGCTTTACTGATGAGATATTACTCTCTTCGCGAAAAGGGGGCCCATCGCTTTTTACTTAAACCCACACTGCCGCTTGGGCAGGGTCATTTGGTTCGCTGATACTAACAAACCGCTGGGGGGCTCTTGGTACTTAGGACAGAAGCAGTCACACAGGTAGGCACTGATAATGTTTCTGATGTACACTGGCCCAAAATGTTTGTGTGATTGCTGATTTGTAGATCCTAATTCTAATCCCACCTTTAAGTATTACTTATATTTCACTGACCAGCTAATAAAAGTGGATCACAAAGTGCTTCCTAGCAAGGTGCTCTGACGATATTAGATAGTAGCAATGTTAAATAACTTGCCAGGTACAGTGGCTCACGCCTGAAATCGCAGCACTTTGGGAGGCTGAGGTGGGAGGATCACCTGAGGTCAGGAGTTCGAGACCAGCCTGATCAACATGGTGAAACACCATCTCTAATAAAATACAAAAAATAGCTGGGCGTGGTGGTGTGTGCCTCTAATCCCAGCTACTCGGGAGTCTGAGACAGGAGAATCGCTTGAGCCCGGGAGGCAGAGGTTGCAGTGAACTGAGATTATGCCACTACACTCCAGCCTGGGCAACAAGAGCGAAACTCCATCTCAAAAAAAAGAAAAAAAAAAAAACTTGACTAAAGTGTGCAGCAGCCAGCATCTCCTTCTGCAGTGCACGTTTTCATTCCAAAAGAGCAGGAGACACAGCTGAGGAACGTGGGTCTTTCGTCTCACAGGTGAACGCGTCCCCGTCTCTCACGTCCAGCACTGCCAACGATCGCATCCTCAAGTATAACCTGATTAATGACACCCTCAACATCGCCGTCCCGAACGGTGAAATCCCAGACTGCAAATGGAACAAGTCGCCCCCAAAGGAAGTCCTCGGCAATTACGAGATTCTGTAAGTCTGCGTGTGACTGCGCGCTTGTTCTTCTGTGTTTCCTAATGGCATGTGCCATAGCCCAGCTCGGATTTCTGGGCATGTGTGGATTCCCCTTATTTGGGCAGAACGTTTCATTTACTAATGACATTATGGGATAGATTGTGTTGTAGCAGAAAAGCAGTTTGTTTATTTATTTTACTATTATTATTATTTTGAGAGGGATTCTCACTCTGTTGCCAAGGCTGGATTGCAGTGGCACGATCTCGGCTCACTGCAACCTCCGCCTCCTAGGTTCAAGCAGTTCTCCTGCCTCAGCCTCCCAAGTAGCTGGGATTATAGGCATGTGTTACCACTCCTGGCTAATTTTTGTAGTTTTAGTAGAGACAGGGTTCACCATGTTGGCCAGGCTGGTCTTGAACTCCTGACCTCAAGTGATCCTCCCACCTCGGCCTCCCAAAGTGCTGAGATTACAAGCATGAGCCACTGCACACAGCCCAGAAAAGCAGTTTGGGTGCTAAACTTGATCATTGTGGATTCTCCTGCTTATGACATACATGTGGTGCACTGATCACGTGCCAGGCCCCCGTTGGTTGCCAGGATAGCTGGAGCTGGCTGGATGGAGTGCCTGTTTCTCACAGGTCACTGGGGGTCATTCCCTGGCTTTGCCGCATAGAGCTGGGTGACAGGGAGGAACTCAGTGCAACTGTTTGAGCCTCAGTTTGTCCACCTTTAAATGGGTATAATAAGCCGGGTGCAGTGGCTCACGCCTGTAATCCCAGCATTTTGGGAGGCTGAGGCAGGCAAATCACCTGAGGTCGGGAGTTCAAGACCAGGCTGGCCAACATGGCGAAACCCCATCTCTACAAAAAAAATAGGGATATAATAAGATCTATCTTACAGAGTGGGAAGGAAATAGCTAACTTTCGAGGGCTGGTCACGTGTCAGAAACTGTGCAGAATGCTTTACACACAGTATCAATTCCTTTCCCCAGTAATATTTTGAAGTAGGTAAGACTATTAGCTCCATTTCACGGGTGTGGAAACAAAGGCTTAGACCGGTTCCACGGCATACTTGTAGTGACGAAAGTGGGAACAAAGTGAGAGCCCATCAGGAGTGTGGTGGCTGAACACAGTATGGTTCATTCATTCTGTGGTCTGTGAGGTGGGCTTTAAAAAGATTGAACTGGCTGGCTGCGGTGGCTCACACCCAGCACTTTGGGAGGCTGAGGCGGGCAGATCATGAGGTCAGGAGTTCAAGACCAGCCTGATCAACATGGTGAAACCCTGTTTCTACTAAAAATACAAAAATTAGCTGCGCATGGTGGTGCGCACCTGTAATCTGAGCTACTCAGGAGGCTGAGGCAGCAGAATCACTTGAACCCGGGAGGCGGAGGTTGCAGTGAACCCAAATTGCACCCCTGCACTCCAGCCTGAGCAACAGAGTGAGACTGTCTCAAAAACAAAAACAAAAAACAAAAAAAGATTGACCCAGAGCTACACTGTGGGGCTTGGGAGGTTGCCTGGGAAAAACACACTGCAGAAAAGGGTGTATAGTTTATTCCTTGTAAAACATTGGCCTCAGAGTCCCCTGTGTGTACATACAGTGATGTGTGCAGTAGCTTACATGCGAATGCATGAGCAGGGAAACGTGGAAGGACACACATCGTGTTGTTGGCATCGATACTGCGGTCGAGTGGGTGTGGAGGGAGCCAGAAAAGAGGGAAACAGACGGCAGTAAAAGGCGGAGGAGTAGGTGTGTTAGGATCACAGTTACATGCTTCTGTCAAAGCAAAAATGTGCGTTTCATTTAAATTTTTAAAAAACAAAAGAAAAATTTAGTGAAATTTACACACACACATAAGAGACTTCAGGCTTGCAGCTGGTAGGCGCTGCTGGTGGGAGGATTTGAACACGGGCCCAGGACTCTGGAGCCCACGCTCAGCTGGCTCCTGCCTCTGCTGTGGGTGATGTGTGGTGTGGCTGTGCATGTCCCAGCTCATTGTCTGGGACAGGAGGAGCAGGTGGAAGGGGAGTTTAGATGGAAGTACGCTGGGCTTGCCGGCAACCTCGGGGCCTCTACAGGGTGGTGGCTGTGAACTTCAGGGGCAAGCAGTCAATGTGTGTGGTTAGCTGTTCTCTCGCTCCATGGTCAGCTGCCCAGGCTAGGTACAGGGAAGGCAGAGGGTTGGAAGGGACCAGGGTTGGGAGCTTGTGATGGCAAGAGAGAGGGCAGCGGGGACAGGGAGAAGGTGGGGGTGGGTGGCAGTCCGGCAGGGAGGAGGGTTGTTGGAGTCAGGCACTAGGGAAGTGGGCTAGGAGGAGAAGGGGCAGTGGTCAGGGAGTGAGCCTTGGAGATAATATGAGGGGTGATGAGGTTTGGGGACTCCCTGGGGATGGGACTGAGATGGAGTAGAGGATAGGGGCACCAGAGGTCAGGGAGTTGGGGCTTTCATCTGTTTGGTCATTGCTGCCATCTGCCACCATGAACTAGGAGCCTGGCTCTCCAAGGGATCTGGGGTGGTGACCTGGAGGACTGGAGGTGACTGTGCGAGGAGGGAGGTAACTGTGGTGACCAGGCCTGGAAAAAGCTGGGGGTTTTAGAGAGGAGGCCGCTCCAACCGGGAGGATGGTGGGTGGAAGAGAAAGCAGCCTCCATACCAGGAGCTGCGGGGGAAGCAGCGTCTCCCAGGAGACTCAGGAGCCCGTTAGAACAGGAAAGGGAAGCGGAGATTGAAGGACAAGCGGAGGGCAATGGCAGGTGCGACGATGGGCAGAGAGTTCTGGAGCCCACAGAGGGCAATTCTGGGGATGGGGTCAGACTGGGATTGGCAGCCTGGGAGGTGAAGGGTAACATCAGGGTTGGGGACGGCAACTGCAATGGTGGCCTTGGGGGCTGGGTCCTGATGGTCCCTGTGCTGGAGGACCAAGGGGGTCTGTGAGGGTGCACAGGGGTGGGGACCGTTGCGGGGAGACTTGTCAGTAGCATGAGGACCTTGGGGGGTTCTCTTCAGTCCAGTGAGCGAGGGTGGTGGGGAGGCTGGCTTGTTGGGAGTGTGTGGAGCCTGAGACCTGTCCAGCCCGTGGCCTTCTTGAGGGAGAGGACCAGACTTGCCATCTCCAGGCTAAGAAGCAGAGGCCAGGCCAGGCATGGTGGCTCACACCTGTAATCCCAGCACTTTGGGAGGCTAAGGCAGGTGGATCACCTGAGGTCATGAGTTCAAGACCAGCCTAGCCAACATGGTGAAACCCTGTCTCTACTGAAAATACAAAAATTAGCCAGCGGTGGTGGCGGGCACCTGTAATCCCAGCTACTTGGGAGGCTGAGGGCAGGAGAATGGCTTGAACTGGGAGGTGGAGGTTGCAGTGAGCCAAGATCGTGCCACTGCACTCCAGCCTGGGCAACAGAGCAAAACTCTGCCTGAAAAAAAAAAAAGAAAGAAAGAAAGAAAAAAAAAAAAAACAGAAAAGAAGAAGCAGAGGCCAGCGCCTCACTGCTTTTAGTTGAAGAGACAATAAGGTGACCCCCCTCCCTGATCCAGCCGTCCTCCCCCGGCTCCTGAGGGGTAATGGAAGGCTTTAGTGTAGAGCTGATGGCTTCTAAACGCTTCCAGTCCCAGTCAGGGCTCGCTTCCCCTAGGCATTCAGATGATCAGAGAACCTCAGCTCCATTTTCCGGTGCAGCCACCTGCAGCAGTAGCAGTTGGTGCTGACTGCGAGGGCCACATCATCTGAGTGGTGCCGCCCGTCCATGCCAGGTACTCTGTGTGCCCACAGCAACCCCTCAGAGCCCAGCAGCATCTAGTGGAGGACACTGGCTGCATGAGGTCACTCCCAGCACTTTGGGAGGCCAAGGTGGGCAGGAGGCAGCTGACGTGCCCCAGGCCACGCCATTGGCTGTGGCCCCACAAGGCCTGGCACTTTGCATCTGCCACCTGGAGGTGGACCCTGTTCTGAAGTTGCTGGCTGTACTTTTACAGCCTTTAAAAAACCCTAATAGTGACTAGATTCTTTCTGTGAAAACCCGGAAGAAAAGCCTGCTAGAACAGGAGCTTCGAAGGACTATCTTGGCTCTGATTCTCCTCTGCGTTGGCTCAGTAGGTGGCCAGACCACCCCTGGGAACAGCACATCCCGGTGCCAGCTGCTTGCCAAATGCTCCTTTCTGTTTGTTTTGTTTTTTGAGCTGCACAGATCAGCACAAGTGCTCCGTGAAACTGGTCACCATATGTGGTCTTTTTCTCCATTCATTCAGTACATTCCTATCCACCAGACCCTGAGCAAGCTGCCGGGGGCAGCCACAAACCAGACGGGCGGTCACTGCAGCCCCCTGGCCACTGAGGCAAACACGGAGGGGCAGTGGAGTGACGACATTTATGAATGTGGAGTCCCCAGTGGGTCGGGGTATCTGATCCTGTGGAGACGGACCAGGGAGGCATCCTGGAGGACCCCCCACCCAGGCAGATTCCAGAGTTCCGGGGGTGTCCTGTCTGGCTTCCTTGTGTCATAGGGACTGTGGCTGTCTCTCCTTCGAGAGCCAGAGAGGAAGCAAACCCATGTCACTGTCCTGACAGCCCCACCCTGGTGCAGAGCCTGGATGCTTGTGGTGTCTGCTGCACAGACAGAAGTCAGAAAATGCGGCCAGGCGCGCTGGGTCATGCCTGTAATCCCAGCGCTTTGGGAGACCGAGGCAGGCAGATTGCTTGAGCTCAGGGGTTCGAGACCAGCCTGGCAACATGATGAAACCCCATCTCTACCAAAAATGCAAAAAATTAGCTGGGCATGGTGGCATGTGCCTGTAATCCCAGCTACTTGGGAGGCCAAGGCATGAGAATCTCTTGAACCCAGGAGGCAGAGGTTGTAGTGAGCCGAGATTGCACCACTACACTCCAGTCTGCATGACCATTTAAAAAAAAGTAGTCAGAAAATGCTTTCTTCCCTCCTGCTCTTTCAGTCCCAGTTTGCCACCAGAAGCACAATGTAGAAAATGCATTCTTTAACCTCAGAAGTTTCTGGGTTTTTTCTTTTTTTTTTTGAGATGGAGTCTCGCTCTGTTGCCAGGCTGGGGTGCAGTGGCGTGACCTCGGCTCACTGTAACCTCCGCCTCCCTGGTTCAAGCGATTCTCTTGCCTCAGCCTGCCAAGTAGCTGGGATTACGGGCATGCGCCACCACGCCCAGCTAATTTTTGTATTTTTAGTAGAGATGGGGTTTCACCATGTTGGCCAGGATGGTCTCGATCTCCTGACCTCGTGATCCACCCGCCTCAGCCTCCCAAAGTGCTGGGATTACAGGCGTGAGCCACAGTGCCCGGCCTCAACCTCAGAAGTTTCTAACCAATACTACATTCAACCTGCAGACTCTGGTTTTGATAATAAGCTTATCATAGAAATCTACCTTTTTCCAGAAGTCCACAAGATTAGCACTCAGGATCTGGGTACCTTTTGTTTTTGACATAAATACCTACATACAACCGAAGGTCCTGGTCAGGATGGCCGGCACAGCACACCGACGGATGTGCTTTTACCGGGGCAGAGATGCTTTCCACACTCCTCAGCTCTGTGGGACAAAAAGCTCCAAATTAGGAATCAGAAGCACTAGAGGTCTTTGGGAGGCCGAGGCAGGCGGATCACCTGAGGTTGGGAGTTCGAGACCAGCCTGACCAACATGGAGAAACCCCATCTCTACTAAAAATACAAAATTAGCCGGGCGTGGTGGTGCATGCTTGTAATCCCAGCTACTCAGGAGGCTGAGGCAGGAGAATCGCTTGAACCCAGGAGGCGGAGGTTGCCGTGAGCCGAGATTATGCCATTGTGCTCCAGCCTGGGCAACAAGAGCAAAACTCTGTCTCAAAAAAAAAAAAAAAAAAAAAATATATATATATATATATAAAAGAAGTTCTGGAGGTTAATCCTACCTCTGCCACAGACCGGCTGTGGGACCCTAGGCCCTGAGCAAACCTCTAGAACCCCAGTTTCCCCCCATAGGAAGCAAGTCCTGGTGCTGCCGCCCGAGTTGGGAGGGTAATGTGAGTCACCGTGGAGGGGCGGCCCCGTTCCCCGGAGCCTGTTCCCTGCTGCAGCCTGCAATAGGTGCCGGCAGCAATGACCGTGCTCCAGGAACCCGGGAGAGAAGGGCCCCGCCACTGTGGGAAAGACCCAGGACTTGCCCATTGCTGTGACCGCCCCGTCTGGGGAGCTGCAGCTGCTGTCCACCTCTTCTATACACACAAGTTCAGGCTGTTTCCTGCACTGTTGCCTTCTTAGCGCATGCAGCCTGAGGATGCATGAACTTTAATTGGGAAACAGGCAGTTAAAGAAAATGGGGGCCAGGCACAGTGGCTCACACCTGTCATCCCAGCCCTCTGGGAGGCTGAGGCGGGCGGATCACCTGAGGTCAGGAGTTCGAGACCAGCTTGGCCAACATGGGGAAACCCCGTCTCTACTAAATATACAAAATTAGCTGGATGTGGTGGCACATGCCTGTAATCCCAGCTACTCGGGAGGCTGAGGCAGGAGAATCGTTTGAACCCAGGAGGCAGACGTTGTAGTGAGCCGAGATGGTGCCACTGTATACAAGCCTGGGCGATAGAGCGAAACTCCATCTCAAAAAAAAAAAAAAAAAAGAAAATGGGGAGGGGTGGCGTGGGTCACACTGGCAGAGTCTCTAGCTGAGTGTGCACTGTGGGCCTCTCTGCCCTGGCCTCCCCTGGCCGGTGCTCATGTGCTGCTCCCATCTGAAATGGAGTTAGTCTCCCCAGCCTACAGGTGCCTTGTGTGAAGCATTTCCAGCCAGGCAGTCTCACCTCTGTACCCTGGGCTGGTTCCGTGTCACCTCATTCATGTTGTCTTTGGAGTCCTTGCCAAATTTGACCTGGTGACCTGTATAAAATGTTAGCTTCCGTGGAGAGAGCACTGTCCATAATAACAACTTAACAAGGTTATACACATAGGCACGGTGGCCTTGGGGAGCGTTTGCTGGGCTGCAAAAGCCACCAGGTGGGCTGGAGCCAGGTGGGAGGTGGGCGGGAGCTGGCAGGAGCCAGGGGGCCCCCTCAGGTCGCTTCTCTGGGTGATGTTGCATTTGGCACACAGCAGCCTGGTCTGTTGCCTTTGAAAGAGAGCCTGCCATGATCCTGGCTCTTTCTGTCTCCAGGTACGATGAAGAACTGGCCCAGGGTGATGGGGCCGACCGGGAGCTGAGAAGTCGTCAGGGCCAGTCTCTGGGGCCCAGAGCAGGCCGATCCAGAGATTCGGGGAGAGCCGTCCTTACCACCTGGAAGTGACTCCCACCCGGACCTTATCAAAACTACTCACTCTACCCGGGCCCCTGCTGAAGCCCTATTTTGAAATTTCCCTTTTCTAGAGCTTTTTTCCTTTCCTAAGCCCTGTAAATAAATGAAGGCACTTCTTTGGAAGGTTCTGTAGTCTGTTTGACTATTGCAAAAGGTACTAATTCATGTGGCTGTATAAAACTCGCATTTTTTGTTTTTTAATTTTTTTTTTTTTTTTTTTTTTTTTTTTTTTTTGGAGATGGAGTCTCACTCTGTCGCCCAGGCTGGAGTGCAGTGGCCAGATCTCAGCTCACTGCAAGCTCCGCCTCCCGGGTTTATGCCATTCTCCTGCCTCAGCCTCCCGAGTAGCTAGGACTACAGGCACCCGCCACCTCGCCCGGCTAGTTTTTTGTATTTTTTTTAGTAGAGACGGGGTTTCACCATGTTAGCCAGGATGGTCTCGATCTCCTGACCTCGTGATCCGCCCATCTCGGCCTCCCAAAGTGCTGGGATTACAGGCTTGAGCCACCGCGCCCGGCCTTTAATTTTTAACCTAAGCAGAATTTTCGTATTAAAAACTCACTTTTTTGGCAGAAAGTAACAGCTTCAGCATGTAATTTGATGTGTCACAGGGTTTTAACATTAAAAAAACTTTACACTAAATTAAAAACAAAACAAATCTTATAGACTAGTCGTGCCATGAGAGAGGAATGTATTTAACTTTTAGTTCCATTTCTTTTTCCTTGACTGCGATTTTTTTTTTTCCTGAGACAGTTTTGCTCTGTCGCCCAGGCTGGAGTGCACTGGCACAATCTCGGCTCACTGCAACCTCTGCCTCCTGGGTACTAATTCTCCCACCTCAGGCTCCCACGTAGCTGGGATTACAGGCACTCGCCACCACGCCTGGCTAATTTTTGTATTTTTAGTAGAGACGGGCTTTCACCATGTTGGGCAGGCTGGTCTCAAACTCCTGACCTCAGGTGATCTGCACACCTCAGCCTCCCAAAGTGCTGGAATTACAGATGTGAGCCACCGCACCTGGGTTACTTGACTGTGATTTTGAAGAAAACAGGCAACTAGAAATATTCCTCAGTGATTTATCTTTACAAAGGCCTTTGTCTAGGTGATCCCAGGAAGACCTGTGTTCTTTTCTTTTTTCTTTTCAGGCAGGATCTCGCCCTGTCACCCAGGCTGGAGTGCCATGGTGCAATCATGGCTCACTGCAGCCTCAACTTCCTGGGCTCAAGTGATCCGCCCACCTCAGCCTCCCGAGTAGCTGGGACCACAGGCACACACCACCACCCCCAGCTAATTTGTAACATTTTTTTGCAGAGACAGAGTTTCACCATGTTGGCCAGGCTGGTTTCGAACTCCTGGGCTCAAGCGATCCTCCTGCCTAAGCCTCCCAAAGTGTTGGGATTACAGGTGTGAGCCACCACGCCTGGCTTCAGAAAGACCTGTTTCTGCCACTTAAGGTTCGTGGATGAGTCTGTAGTAAATTGAAGCAGATGAGTGCAGCCAGGTCCGGCTGTCCCTTTTATGACATCAGCGGCTGGGTTTGCTGCAGGCAAGCACGTGGGCAGCCAGGAGCTGTAAGAGGAGTGATGGCTGCTTAACAGGCTGCACGAGCATGGCGTTCCCATGCAGTCTTCTGGTAGCCCAGTGACTTACAGGAGTGTACGGAGAGGACCTGAGTCGGCGGGTAGACGGACAGATGCATCTGAGTAATAACTCACGAGTTACAGTGCTGTTTCTTTCTTTCTTTCTTTCTTTCTTTCATTTTTTTTTTTTTTTTTTTTGAGGTGGAGTTTCACTCTTGACACCCAGGCTGGAGTGCAATGGCAAGATCTAGGCTCACTGCAACCTCTACCTCCTGGGTTCACGCGATTCTCCTGCCTCAGCCTCCCAAGTAGCTGGGATTACAGGCGCCCGCCACCACACCCAACTAATTTTTGTATTTTTAGTGGAGACGGGATTTTACCATGTTGGCCAGGCTGGTCCCAAACTCCTGACCTCAGGTGATCCTCCTGCCTTGGCCTCCCAAAGTGCTGAAATTACAGGCGTGAGCCACCACGCCCGGCCAGGAAGGGCCTTTTACTCACGGTCGTATTTGCTGAAGCTTCACTCACTGTCTTGAGTTTATCTTTAAAACTTGCCACCTGTTTTTGTTGCGATGCTAGTAACAGGAGTTTGTTCTCCCAAATGGCACCAAGGGTATGTCCTTCAGATAAGGGTCTTCCCTAACCCTTGCCCAAGCGCTCTCAGTACCCATGCATGGACGTATGTTAAGTGTACATGCCATATTGTGTGTGTATATTTTACATATATTTGATGACGTTTCACTGCCAATTAGGGAAAAATAGATCTTTTCAACACATATGGTAGGATAGAAAGTGAGAGAAACAATACAAATGGTACTTGGCTAGACTCCAAATAAACTGCAATTGGTGGACTTTTCAGCCGCTCCTTCTTCACGATCTTACTGGTATGTGCGTTGTGTGTGTTCCCTGGTGTTTAAGTTTTGTTTTGCTTTGTTTTGTTTTGTTTTGTTTTGTTTTGTTTTGTTTTTTGAGACGGAGTCTCGCTCTGTCGCCCAGGCTGGAGTGCAGTGGCCGGATCTCAGTTCACTGCAAGCTCTGCCTCCCGGGTTTATGCCATTCTCCTGCCTCAGCCTCCCGAGTAGCTGGGACTACAGGCACCCACCACCTCGCCCGGCTAGTTTTTTTTTTGTATTTTTTAGTGGAGACGGGGTTTCACCGTGTTAGCCAGGATGGTCTCGATCTGCTGACCTTGTGATCCGCCCGTCTCGGCCTCCCAAAGTGCTGGGATTACAGGCGTGAGCCACCGCGCCCGGCCTGGTTTGTTTTTTGAGACAGAGTCTCGCTCTGTTGCCCAGCAGGCTGGAGTGCAGTGGCGTGACCTCAGCTCACTGCAACCTTTGCCTCTCGGGTTCAAGCGATTCTTGTGCCTCAGCCTCCCAAGTAGCTGGAATTACAGATGTACACCACCATTACTGGCTAATTTTTGTATTTTTAGTAGAGACAGGGCTTCACCATGTTGGCCAGGCTGGTCTCGAACTCCTAACCTTAGGGGATCCGCCTGCCTCAGCCTCCCAGAGTGCTGGGATTACAGGTGTGAGCCACTGCGCCCAGCCGTGGCATTTAGTTTTAATGTGTTTGCTGTTGATAGCGGGTATGGGATGGAGCCCCCGAGTCAGACTTGGCCTTGTGGCCTGGCTCTGCTGTTTATCAGCTGTTTCCCAAGCCTGTCCCCAGGGTCATTGCGCCTTTGTTTCCCACTGTATAAAATGGGGAGTTCTGTGGCCGGGCGCAGTGGCTCACACCTGTAATCCCAGCACATTGGGAGGCCGAGAAGGGTGGATCACCTGAGGTCAGGAGTTCGAGACCAGCCTGGCCAACATGGTGAAACCTCTTCTCTACTAAAAATACAAAAATTAGCCTGGAGGCTGAGGCAGGAGAATCTCTTGAACCCAGGAGGCAGAGGTTGTGGTGAGCCGAGATTGCGCCAAGCCTGGGCAATAAGAGCAAAACTCCGTTAAAAAAAAAAAAAAAAGGGCCGGGGGGAGCTCTGTTTGCCTCAGAAACAGCCAATGCCACCCCACAGGGACCCTGCCCGCCTGCCTCATGTGAGGCCTCTTACCCCCCAGGAGGCGGCGTCCTCTGCTCTTACCCCCCAGGAGGGGGCGTCCTTTGCACAGCTGGCGGCTCCACCTCGGCTCCTACACACAGAGGTGAAAGACACCCTGTTAACCGTTTCCAGCTCTTCCACCGGGTTCTCAGTTCCATTGTTTTGTTTTTGCCTCTCTCTGGGAGAAGGGTGGAGTCCCTGGTTGGGAACGTTGGCCTCTGAGGCTCCCAGGCCACGTAGTCCTAATGGAGGAGTCACACCAAGTGGTTAGTTTGCTGGTGACCCAGTTGCTAGGTGAGGGTGAGGCTGTGCTAAGTGGATTTATGTCATATAGTGACTGTCTCATTAGTGATGTCATGTTCTGGGCAGATGTTTCCTCTGAGCACTTCCAGGGCATGGATGGGAAGGGTGTGGCGTTGGCAGCCGGCCTCGGGAGGCTGTCGGGCCAGGAACAGCCCCACTCAGCGCTAGGTTGGGCCCGAGCAGTGAGCCCTGCTGGGAGCTGTCCAGGAGCCGTTGCTGTTTTCCACTTGTTGGGGTGGGTCCCAGGCCAGAAGGTTGCATCCTGTCGTCATTTTCACCGAGTTTGATAGGCTTCGTTTTTCCCAATATAAACCCATCCTCGACTGGGCACAGTAGCGCACGCCTGTAGTCCCAGCACTTTGGGAGGCCGAGATGGGTAGATCACCTGAGGTCAGGAGTTTGAGACCAGCCTGGCCAACATGGTGAAACCCCCATCTCTACTAAAAATACAAAAATTAGATGGGCGTGGTGGTTCATGCCTGTAATCCCACCTACGTGGGAGGCTGAGACAGAAGAATCACTTGAACCCAGGAGGTGGAGGTTGCAGTGAGCCGAGATCGCACCACCGCACTCCAGCCTGGACAATGGAGCAAGACTCCATTTCAAACAAAACAAAAAACAAAACCAAACCACCATCCTTCACCTCCTTTGCACACGGGCTGCTCCCCGAGTATTAGTGAGGGCCTGGTGACAAACTTCTCACTGTCTCCCTTTTCCTCCTCTGCCTCCCACCTGGACTCCCAGGGAGACCCCACCAGTCTGGGCCTGCATCTGGTTGCGCTCCACTGGCTGCTGGGACTTTCCTCATAGGGGCCATTTCCCCTCCACACAGTGGTTCTTCAGGGCACTCCATAAAGCCTCCTATGCTTGCCGCCCATTGGCCTGTTGGCTCACACTGTCACACACCACATCCACCAGCGCCAAACACACACAACTCCTCTCTGAGTCCCCCCAGGGGCCAGCGCACTCTCCACCCTCCCCTCTGGAGCCATTCCCAGCTGTGCTGCGGCTGCCTGGCCCCCTCCCCGCAGCAGCCCTGCAGCCCCTGTGGTCTGGGGAGGCCAAGGTCTCCTGCAGGGCCCCACCTGCTGGTAACGCACAGCGTCTGTAGCTGCTCAGCGACCGGGCACCCTCAGGCTGTTTGTGTGTCACCTAATGTGAACTGTACCCCAGCGGAGGGCCCTGGGGCACGTGAGGACGCTTTGGGAGCAGGTGGGAGCATATCCACCTTTGATTCCAGTCCCCCATTGTGGAAGATGAGGGATTTTGATCTTCACTGATTTGCCCCAGCCTGAACCATATTAGATCTCACACCCTGTGAACAGTGGCAGCCTCCTGCTTTTGTCCTGAGAAGCGTTCGGAGCGCTCCTCCAGTGACAGACGCAAACCCACCTCATTCATGCTCCTGCCCAGCCGCTGGTGCTCTGTCAGCAGGAGCAAGTCTACGGGTCCACGGCATTCCTTCAGGCCGAGGCCCACCCTGACTGCCACTTGGCCAACTTTCCCCCCGACCCCTGGTTTAACTTACCTGATCTCCCCTCCCCTCCCTTCCCTCCTTTCTTTTCTTTTCTTTTTTTTTTTCTTTTTGAGATGGAGTCTCACTCTGTTGCCCAGGCTAGTGGCGCAATCTCGGCTCACAGCAATCTTTGCCTCCTGGGTTCAAGTGATTGTCACGCCTCAACCTCCCGAGTAGCTGGGATTACAGGCATGTGCCACCATGCCCGGCTGGTTTTGTTTTGTTTTGAGACGGAGTCTCGCTCTGTCACTTAGGCTGGAGTGCAGTGGCATGATCTTAGCTCACTGCAAGCTCCACCTCCCAGGTTCATGCCATTCTCCTGCCTCAGCCTCCTGAGTACCTGGGACTACAGGCGTCTGCCACCATGCCTGGCTAATTTTTTTGTGTTTTTAGCAGAGATGGGATTTCACCATATTAGCCAGGATGGTCTCAATCTCCTGAACTCGTGATCTACCCGCCTCGGACTCCCAAAGTGCTGGAATTACAGGCGTGAGCCACTGTGCACAACCTAGTTTTGTATTTTTTTTTTCTTTTTTTTTTTGAGACGGAGTCTCGCTCTGTCGCCCGGGCTGGAGTACAGTGGCCGGATCTCAGCTCACTGCAAGCTCCGCCTCCCGGGTTTACGCCATTCTTCTGCCTCAGCCTCCCAAGTAGCTGGGACTACAGGTGCCCGTCACCTCGCCCGGCTAGTTTTTTGTATTTTTTTAGTAGAGACGGGGTTTCACTGTGTTAGCCAGGATGGTCTCGATCTCCTGACCTCGTGATCTGCCCATCTTGGCCTCCCAAAGTGCTGGGATTACAGGCTTGAGCCACCGCGCCCGGCCTAGTTTTGTATTTTTAGTAGAGACGGGGTTTCACCATGTTGGCCAGGGTGTTCTTGAACTCCAGACCTCAAGTGATCTGCCGTCTTCCACCTCCCAAAGTGCTGGGATTACACGCATGAGCCACCGTGCCCAGCTTCCAGCCAAATGTTTTTGAGTGATGGCATTAGTGTTCTTAGAGATGTGCCTCTGGGGCAGATCAGAGGATGATGGAGCTGGTGAGAGGCTGGAGGGAGATCTGGCAGTGCAGACCAGAATGTGAACTCAGTCTGGGCCCTGGAGACTGGAGGAGGGGAGTTGCGCACAGGGAGCCTGCACACCAGGTGGAGGGGGACCTGCAGAGACGAGCAGTTCTCAGTGGCCCAGTAGGGGGCGCGTGTTAAACGGGGTTTGAGCCCTGAACATAGAAGGAGGTAAACTGCAAAGCTACAGTAACAAAAGTGCTTTTCAGGAGCTGTTCAGAGAGGCCAGGCTACTCATGGTTATGAACAATGCTGCCTCGAGGCCATGGCTGAATAGCAAGAACATCACCGGGCAGCTTCTCTTCCTGCACCTTGTACTAGTTCTTTTTGTTTTTTTGAGATGGAGTCTTGCTCTGTTGCCCAGGCTGTAGTGCAATGACGTCATCTCGGTTCACAGCAACCTCCACCTCCCAGGTTCCAGCGACTCTCCTGTCTCCGCCGGGATTACAGGCGCCCGCCACCGCACCCGCCACCACACCCGGCAAAATAATTTTTGTATTTTTAGTAGAGACAGGGTTTCACCATCTTGGCCAGGCTGGTCTTGAACTCCTGACCTTGTGATCCACCTGCCTTGGCCTCCCAAAGTGCCGGGATTACAGGCGTGAGCCACCATGCCCAGCCTGATAGCTCTTTTTTTTTTTGAGACAGGGTCTCACTCTGTCGTCCAGGCTGGAGTGCAGTGGTATGATCACAGCTCACTGCAGCCTTGACCTCCTGGGGTGATCCTCCCACCTCAGCCTCCCAAGTAGCTGGGATTACAGGTGCACGCCACCACACTCTGCTAATTTTATTTTATTTTATTTTATTTTATTTTTTGAAACAGAGTCTCACTCTGTCACCCAGGCTGGAGTGCAATGCTGTGGTCTCGGCTCACTGCAACTTCTGCCTTCTGGGTTCAAGCGATTCTCCTGCCTCAGCCTCCCAAGTAGTTGGGATTATAGGCACGCGCCACCACATGTGGCTAACTTTTGTATTTTTAGTAGAGACAGGATTTCACTATGTTGGCCAGGCTGGTCTCGAACTCCTGACCTGTCTCAGCCTCCCAAAGTGCTGGGATTACAGGCATGAGCCACCATGCCCGGCTGCTAATTTTTTATTTTTTGTGCAGCGACAGCGTCTCACCATGTTGCCCAGGCTGGTCTTGAACTCCTGGCCTCAAGCAATTAGCCTGCCTTGACCTCCCAAAGTGCTGGGATTATAAGTGTGAACCACTGCTCCCCTGAAGTGGTATCTCATTATGGTTTTGATTTGCATTTTTTTCTGACAGTTAATGATGTTGAATATCTTTTCATATGCTTATTGGCCATTTGTATACCTTCGTGGGAGAAACTGTTTTGATATTTATTTTTTATTTTTCTTGAGACAGGGTCTTACTTCATCACCTAGGCTGGAGTGCAGTGGCACAATCACAGCTCACTGCAGCCTCAACCTCCCAGGCTCAGGTGATCCTCCCATTTCAGCCTCCTGAGTAGCTAGAACTACAGGCATGTGCCACCATGCCCGGTTAATTTTTTTGTATTTTTTGTAGAGATGGGGTTTTGCCATGTTGCCCAGGCTGGTTTCAAACTCCTGTGTTCAGCTGGGCGTGGTGGTGCACGCCTGTAATCCCAGCACTTTGGGAGCCCGAGGTGGGCAGATTGCAAGATCGAGACCATCCTGGCTAACACGGTGAAACCCCATCTCTACTAAAAACACAAAAAATTAGTTGGGCGTGGTGGCGGGCGCCTGTAGTCCCAGCTACCTGGGAGGCTGAGACAGGAGAATGGCGTGAACCTGGGAGGCGGAGCTTGCAGTGAGCCAAGATTGCGCCACTGCACTCCAGCCTGGGCAACAGAGCGAGACTCCGTCTAAAAAAACAAAAACAAAACAAAAAACAGACAAACTCCTGGGCTCACATGATCCGCCCACCTTGACCTCCCATAGGATTACAGGCAGGAGCCACCATGCCCAGCCGCATGTTCAAAGGGGTGATTTTTGTACTGCTCATAGGAAATAATGACTCCTCTGTAATTCTGTGGTTTCAAGAAGGCATCATTGCCTCTTCCATGAAGCCTTTCCTGGTGACTCTAGTCTCCACTGGTCTCTTCTTTCTCTTCTATTTTATTATTATTTTAAAAATACGGCCGGGCGTGGTGGCTCAAGCCTGTAATCCCAGCACTTTGGGAGGCCGAGACGGGCGGATCACGAGGTCAGGAGATCGAGACCATCCTGGCTAACACAGTGAAACCCCGTCTCTACTAAAAAAAAAATACAAAAAACTAGCCGGGCGAGGTGGCGGGCGCCTGTACTCCCAGCTACTTGGGAGGCTGAGGCAGGAGAATGGCGTGAACCCGGGAGGCGGAGCTTGCAGTGAGCTGAGATCCGGCCACTGCACTCCAGCCTGGGCGACAGAGTGAGACTCCAGTCTCAAAAAAAAAAAAAAAAGAAGGGATGAGTTAGGTATAACACAAAGGATTTCAGAGGCCGTTAGGTGATGAGGGGCAATTCATGACATGTGTGTGTTTCTAGGGGCCGAGTGAGGAGCAGGGCACAGAAGGAATGGGCGAGGGGCGCTGGCTCCACGGAGGGAGGGAGTGCTGGAGACAGGGAAGCCCCTTTGGCCTTTTGGGGTCTTTCCAGCACAGCCGCAGAAATCACACTCAGAGAGGTGTAGGTGAGGGCTCAATTACACTCATGGGCCCCAGAGAGGAAGGCTGGCCCCCATGTAGGGGGCTGGATGGGAGGAGCCCACAGGGAGCGGGCCCACCTAGCAGGTGCAGGGCCAAGAGAGCATGAGGGCCTGAGGTCCCGCAGGCAAGTGCTTTTCCTGGGGGTCAGGGCGGAAGGCACTAGCCAGAGACGTGAGCAGATCTCGCCGGTGTGTTTCAGAGTGACTGGGTGACCCTCAGGGGAAGGCTGGAAGGGAACCTGGGGCAGGGACCAGGCTTATTCCACGGGGCTGCCTGGCTGCCAGGGTGGGGTGCTCTCAGCCTGTGTGTGGGGATGTTGAGGTGTCAGGGCAATAGGAAGGGTTAAAAATGGGCTAATCTCTTGCCAGGCACCGTGGCTGACGCCTGTAATCCCAGCACTTTGGGAGGCCAAGGCGGGCGGATCACAAGGTCAGGAGATTGAAACCATCCTAGCTAACACGGTGAAACCCTGTCTCTACTAAAAATACAAAAAAATTAGCTGGACATGGAGGCATGCAGCTGTAGTCCCAGCTGCTGGGCGGGGGCTGAGGCAGGAGAATGGTGTGAACCTGGAAGGCGGAGCTTGCAGTGAGCCGAGATCGCGCCACTGCACTCCAGCCTGGGTGACAGAGCAAGACTCCGTCTTAAAAAAAAAAAAAGGGCTAATCTCGGCCAGGTGCGATGGTTCATGCCTATAATCCCAACACTCTGGGAGGCCAAGGCGGGTAGATCACTTGAGGTTAGGAGTTCAAGAAGAGCCTGACCAAGATGGAGAAACCCTGTCTCTACTAAAAATACAAAATTAGTCAGACGTGGTGGCGCATGCCTGTAATCCCAGCTACTTGGGAGGCTGAGGCAGGAGAATCGCTTGAACCTGGGAGGCAGAGGTTGTGGTGAACTGGGATCACACCATTGCACTCCAGCCTGGGCAACAAGACCGAAACTCCGTCTTAAAAAAAACAAAAAACAAAAACAAAAAAAACCTGCTAATCTCGAACTCCTGGACTCAAGCGAATCCTCGGCCACCTCAACCTCCCAACGTACCGAGATTACAGGCATGAGCTACCATGCTTAGCCGAATGTTAGGGGTCAGGGGATGTCTCCATTAACATTGCCTGGGTATGGCATGGTTCATTTTGTGAGGTAATGAGTCTCCCATCAAGGGCAAGTTCAAGCAGAGGCCGGATTCCCCCCAGGGGGTGTGTAGAAGGGACACATGGAAAAGATGGCCTTTCTGCCTCTGAGTGCCCTCAGCTGAAGGCCATGTGTTGCACTGACCCAGCTTTCAGGGGAGACCCAGATTTTGCCCTGGGACTTCTGGGACAGGGAAGGACAGCACCAGCCTGGGAACTGAGCGACACAGAGAAGCCAGGCCGAGGACAGGCTGAGCTCCGTGGCCCTGAGAAGGAATTTCTGCTCGCTTGTTGTTTTGTTGAATGTTTCTCCCCACTGAGCAGGGCTGCCCCATGAGGGCAGGAGCTCGTCATCACAGTCCCCTCAGTAGCCCCAGTGTGCAGAACGGTGCCAGACACCTCCAGAGAAAAAGCCTGAGCTCTGGAATTAAGAGGCCGTGGAGGCACTCCCTGCCTACCTAACTGGCTGTGTGAGCTCAGGTTGGTTCCGTCACCTCTCTGAGTATATTTCCTTGCAGATGGTGACATGAGGGTAATGGCTATTCCTACCTCCCAGGTGACCAAGTTTGCACACCTGTGCCTGGGTCTGGTTGCTTTCCGGCTATTGTTAGCCGCCATGAAGGCATACCTGCCATTGGGTGCTGCCCCTCCCCTCCCATGGTTTCCCAGGCAGGCAGTTTTCAGACCCTGCCCACCACCTGCTGGCTTGTGAGGAAGAACAGCCCAGCTGGTGGAGCTGGAACATGGGCCAGTGCCAAGGGCAGGTGAGCTTGGGGCTGGCAGAACCCTGGGCTGGAAGAAGGCTGAGTCACAGCCATAAGGTCAGGGGTGTGTTGTGGTGACAGGACATCCACTTCCAGCCTGGAGGGTGCCGTGTCTCACATTTGGCACATTTGGGCAAGTGAGCCCAAGCAGAAAGGCTTTGGGAAAGAAAGGAGACAGGAGGGTAGCTGGAAAATTTTGACTAACAGCTGTCCAGGAATCCCTTCCTCATGGGAGAGTACTTAGGGTATCAGCCACCAATCTACACCTGGCTCGGCCCCATCACTTGGCCAGGAGTGGCCTTCCCAACTACAGGCACTGAACCTTCAGGCACCCCTGTGCTCCTCACCATCTTGTCCCAGAGCCACAGCTCATGCCATACCTGTGTCCGGTATGTGTGTCCCCTCCCCTTTCCCTCACCTGCTGAACTCCTGCTCGATCCATCCAATTAAAACACATTTCCGAGGCCGGGCGCGGTGGCTCAAGCCTGTAATCCCAGCACTTTGGGAGGCCGAGACGGGCGGATCACGAGGTCAGGAGATCGAGACCATCCTGGCTAACACGGTGAAACCCCGTCTCTACTAAAAAATACGAAAAAACTAGCCGGGTGAGGTGGCCGGCGCCTGTAGTCCCAGCTACTCGGGAGGCTGAGGCAGGAGAATGGCGGGAACCCGGGAGGCGGAGCTTGCAGTGAGCCGAGATCGCGCCACTGCACTCCAGGCCGGGCGACAGAGCGAGACTCCGTCTCAAAAAAAAAAAAAAAAAAAA
>NC_037678.1:7565273-7591234 GCF_003255815.1 Theropithecus gelada
AAAAAAAAAAAAAAAAAAAAAAAAAACACATTTCCGGCCGGGCACGGTGGCTCACGCCTGTAATCCCAGCACTTTGGGAGGCTGAGGCGGGTGGATCACGAGGTCAGGAGATCGAGACCATCCTGGCTAACACGGTGAAACCCCGTCTCTACTAAAAATACAAAAAAATTAGCTGGGTGTGGTGGTGGGCGCCTGTGGTCCCAGCTACTTAGGAGGCTGAGGTAGGAGAATAGCATGAACCCGGGAGGCAGAGCCTGCAGTGAGCCGAGATCGTGCCACTGCACTCCAGCCTGGGTGACAGAGCGAGACGCCGTCTCAAAAACAAAAACAAAACAAAACATTTCCCTGAGGCTTTCAGCCATCTTCTGACGTAGCCCCTGCCACTGTCCTCTGCCTGCCCTTGACATTTCAGGCTTTGAATAGCACCCAGGCTGGATAGGCCAGCCTGGCCAACATGGTGAAACTCTGTCTCTACAAAAAAATAGAAAAATTAGCCCAATGTGGCAGTGTGTGCCTGTAGTCCCAGCTACTTGAGGGGCTGGGGAGGGAGGATTGCTTTAGTCCAGGGGTTCCAGGCTGCAGTGAGCCAAGATCGCACCCTTGCACTCCAGCCTGGGTGATAGAGCAAGACCCTGGCTCAAAAAAAGAAAGGAACTATTAAGCTGGGAAAAGACATGGAGGAGGCTGGGCGCTGTGGCTCATGCCTGTAATCCGGGCACTTTGGGAGGGCAAGGCAAGCCGATCATTTGAGGTCAGGGGTTCAAGACCAGCCTGGTCAACATGGTAAAACACCGTCTCTACTAAAAATACAAAAATTAGTCTGGGTGTGGTGGCTCACGCCTGTAATTCCAGCGCTTTGGAAGGCTGAGGCATGCCAAGCATTTGAGGTCAGGGGTTCGAGACCAGCCTGGTCAACATGGTAAAACCCCATCTCTACTAAAAATGCAAAAACTAGGCTGGGCACGGTGGCTCACGCCTGTAATTCCAGCGCTTTGGAAGGCTGAGGCAGGCCAAGCATTTGAGGTCAGGGGTTCGAGACCAGCCTGGCCAACATGGTAAAACCCCATCTCTACTAAAAATACAAAAATTAGGCCGGGCACGGTGGTCCACGCCTGTAATCCCAGCACTTTGGAAGGCCCAGGTGGGCAAATCACCTGAGGTCAGGAGTTTGAGACCAGCCTGGCCAACATGGCAAAAACCCATCTCTACTAAAAGTATAAAAATGAGCCAGGCATGGTGGTGGGCGCCTGTAATAACAGCTACTCAGGAGGCCGAGGCAGGAGAATCGCTTGAACCCAGGAGGCGGAGGTTGCAGTGAGCTGAGATGGTGTCACTGCACTCCAGCCTGGGCGATAGAGAGAGACTCAGTCTCAAAAAGAAAGGACATGGAGGAAACTTAAATGCATATCACCCAATGAAAGAAGCAAGTTGAAAAGCTATGAATACTATGATTCCAACTCTGGGGCATTTTGGAAAAGGCAAAACTATGGAGATGGTAAAAAGATTGGTGGTTGCCAGGGGCTTGGGAGTGAAGAGGGAGAGATGAAAACATGAGGCACAGGGGACTTTTAGGGTAGTTAAACTACTATGTATGATGTAGTTACGCATGGGTCAAAACTCACAAACTACAACACAAACAATGAACCCTAATGTAAACTGTGGACTTGAATTCATAATAATGTGTCAATATTGACTCATCAATTGTAAAGGTATCACCCTAATACAGCATATAAAGAATAAGGGGTGGCCGGGTGTGGTCGCTCACACCTGTAATCCCAGCACTTCGGGAGGCCGAGGTGGGCGGATCATTTGAGGTCAGGAGTTCAAGACCAGCCTGACCAACGTGGTGAAACATCCCCTCTCCACTAAAAATACAAAAAGTAGCTGGGTGCCATGGTGCATGCCTGCAATCACAGCTACTCGGGAGGCTGAGGCAGGAGAATCACTTGAACTTGGAAGGTGGAGGTTGCAGTGAACCGAGATTGTGCCACTGTACTCCAGCCTGGGTGACAGAGACTCCATCTAAAAAAAAAAAAAAAAGGCCGGGCGTGGTGGCTCAAGCCCGTAATCCCAGCACTTTGGGAGGCCGAGACGGGCGGATCACAAGGTCAGGAGATCGAGACCATCCTGGCTAACCCGGTAAAACCTCGTCTCTACTAAAAAAAAAAATAAAAAATAAAAAAACTAGCCGGGCGAGGTGGCGGGCGCCTGTAGTCCCAGCTACTCAGGAGGCTGAGGCAGGAGAATGGCGTGAACCTGAAAGGTGGCTTGCAGTGAGCTGAGATCCGGCCACTGCACTCCAGCCTGGGCGACAGAGTGAGACTCCGTCTCAAAAAAAAAAAAAAAAAAAAAAAACCAAAGCTACCTAACTGCAGTTTGACAAAGACAGCAGGTCATGGAGGTGCCTTTGCTCCTCAGAAAGGGGTGCTGCGTTTAGGGATCTCCAGGAAGGAGCACCATCTGCCAGATGGGCTTGCTGGCAGGTGGTGGGAGCTGCAGGAACTGAAGCATAGAGACGGAGAGGGCATGGGGGCTCAGTGGGCAAGGGCATCACAGAGTGAGCTCTGGAAACATGCTGCAGACATCCAGCCTGGCTCCAAGGCCAGTGCTCATGCATGTGAGAAGGGCGTGGCTTTGAAGCCACACGAGAGCTACATGACCTTTACCTCTGAGTCTCAGTTTCCCTAACTGCAAAGTGGGGAGATTGTGAGGAAACCTGAGGTGCCGTGTATAAAACACTGAGCATGCGGCCGGCCACTGTGGAGGGAATTAGTTGGGTGGCAGTCACTGGGACCCTCCCTGCGTGCCCAGTACAGGGTCTGCCCCCATGGGCAATTGACTAACCCACCAGCTGTGCAAATGAGTGGTGGGTGGCTGTGTCACAGGCCTGGTCCTAGCCTGGCTGCCCACTGTCTGGGCACACAGCAGGAATGCTGTGACCTGTAATTAACCCAGGCCAGGCTTGGCAGGCAGGCAGGCTCTCCCCGGTGCCCACATGATACTGCCATCAGCCTTAATGAGTGCACGTGCTGCAATCTGAAACCTGAGCCAGGGGCTGGAACCAGTTGCACAGAGAATAGAATTGTCACAACAGGAAGGGTGTGTTCAGAGCCTGCTGGAGGAGCGGCAGGAGGGGGCCTGGGCCTGCTGTCCCACACCTCATGCCACCCAGAGGCTGCCAGGACCCCAAAGCCTAGAGAATGGCTGCTGGGAGAGTGCCCAGGCCTGGGTACTTGATTCAGGCCCTTTCGGCCTCCTGACCTTAGTCTTTTTTTTTGAGGGCGGGGGACAGAGTCCTGTTCTGTTGCCCAGGCTGGAGTGCAGTAGCGCGATCTCGGCTCACTGCAACCTCCGCCTCCCAGGTTCACGCCATTCTCCTGCCTCAGCCTCCTGAGTAGCTGGGACTACAGGTGCCCACCGCCCCTCCTGACTAATTTTTTTTTGTATTTTTAGTAGAGACGGGGTTTCACCATGTTAGCCAGGATGGTCTTCCTCTCCTGACCTCCTGATCTGCCTGCCTCGGCCTCCCAAAGTGCTGGGATTACAGGTGCAAGCCACTGCGCCTGGCCTGAAAACAATCTCTTAAAAAGGTTTAAGACCAAGGTCAGTCTCAAAAAAAAAAAAAAAAAAAAGATTGTTTTCCCACGGTCTTCAGGAATATGCCTGTGCTCCAGTCCTTCGCTTCCAGTGTCCACGGCACCTTTCCTTCCACTGTGCCCTGCCTATCTTCAGGACCTGCTCAAACTCCTCCTCCCAGAAACCTCCCAGGACCCACTCTGCGAGGCTCCAGTCCCTCTAGAACACTGCTCACAACCTCTCCTCTGACCCCCCATCTAGCACGAGTTGCTTGAAGGTGGGGAGTAGTTTTCCTTCATGCCCAGCATGGTAGCTCACGTCATGTACCCACTGAATTAAATAGAGGGAGAGATGGGGTTGGTAAAGAATACTGGAGCAGAACCCGGCGTGGTGGCTCAGCCTGTAATTCCAGCACTTTGGGAGGTTGAAGCAGGCAGATCACTTGAGGTCAGGAGTTCGAGACCAGCCTGGCCAACATGGTGAAACCCCGTCTCTACCAAAAATATAAAAAATGAGCCAGGCGTGGTGGCAGGCACCTATAATCCCAGCTACCCAGGAGGCTGAAGCAGGAGAATCGCTTGAATCCAGGAGGTAGAGGTTGCAGTGAGCTGAGATTGCGCCACTGCACTCCAGCCTGAGTGACAGGGAGAGACTCTGTCTCAAAAAAAAAAAAAAAAAAAAAAAAATACTGGAGCAGGAGCCAGAAGGCCTGAGTTTGATTTGAGGGGGGGTCTCTGACTCCTAATGGCTGGCAGACTTTGGGTCACTCGCCTGACTTCCCTGGGCCTCAGCTTCCTCGCCTTAGAAGAGGCTAGGACTCACCTTTGGGGGTCCTCTGGCTTAGATGTTCTGTGGTCCCAAATGCTCCACACGGCTGCCCCCTGCCCTGTCTCCCACCTACCCACTCCCTGCCCCATACTGAGCTGTGAGGTGAAGCCACCCTCCAGGCCTGTTCATGTGGTGGGCTCTCCTTTCTTCATGCACCTGCGGGGGAAAGGGAAGATTCCTTCCTCGCACACTTCCAGCATCTGCCTCGTGCTGTGCACAGTTCTGGGCCAGACAGACGACTTACAACAACTTACAACCATCAGTCACCCATGCCAGCTTGGACCCGCCATCTGTGGCCCAGACCCAGAGAGAAGAGAACTTGAGGCAGAGTTGGCCTCACCCACCCCCTGCCTCCAGCGGGGCTGCCTGGATTGGAGTGTGGGTTCCCATGGGTCTCAGACCCTGTTGGAGGCTCAGCAGAAGAAGGGGGGACAGGGAGACAGGTGGGGGTGGGAATGGAGGCTGGGAGGTGCAGAGCGCTGTGGGAGTGGAATGCAGGCAGCAGGCGCCGCCCTGCAGGATGGGGAGATGGGGCCTCATTCTTCTGTGGGTGATAATGCCGGTGGGCTGGGTGCTAGCTGGAGCCGAAAGTCAGCTCCCCAGAGACACGTCCGTTCCTGGGAGGCAGAACCCCTTGGCTCCACCCCCGTCGGGGCAGGGAGTGTGGGTGAGAGGGAGCTGGGGCCTGCCACGCACCTCAGTGGCTTGCTCTCCTCTTTCACAGACCAGGAGGCGGCTCTGGGTTAGGGCCATGACAGCCCGGGCCAGGAACCAGCATTGGTGCAGCCAGTACTTACTGTGTGCCGTGACGGGCATGTGCACTGAGCGCTTCCTCCATGTGACTGCACTGAGTTCCAGCAGCACCCCATGAAGCAGGGGTGAGCTATCACTCCCTGTCCAGATGAGGACATTGAAGCTGAGAAGTGAGTGGCTTGCCCAAAGCCATGTGGCTTATAAAGGATGTGTGTGTGTGGCAGGGGCGTGGGGGCGGTGGGATTCCAATTCATCTCTTTGTCCCAGGATGATGGGAGGGGATGTCCTTTAAGCTCTTGGGCACAGGTTTATGGAACAACTTGCTGTTTGTGTATTTTTTTTTTTGAGATGGAGTTTCACTCTTGTCGCCCAGGCTGGAGTGCAGTGGTGCGATCTCGGCTCACTGCAAACTCTGCCTCCCGAGTAGCTGGAATTATAGGCATGCACCATCATGCCCAGATAATTTCTTGTATTTTTAGTACAGGTGGGGTTTCACCATGTTGGCAAGGCTGGTCTTGAACTCCTGACCTTGTGATCTACCCACCTCAACCTCCCAAAGTGCTGGGATTACAGGCATGAGCCACCGCGCTCGGCCTCAAGGCTGGTCTTGAACTCCTGACCTCAAGTGATCTGCCCCCTCCTAGGCCTCCAAAAGTACTAGGATTACAGGCATGAGCCACTGTGCCTGGCAGGCATTTTATTTTTATTGGTACACAATTTACAATGTATGTATTGGTGTACAGGTTATTTTACAAGTTCAAGTTAATAACATTTATTTGTTATAGGGCTGGGCGCCATGGCTCATGCCTGTAATCTCAGCACCCAGCACTTTTTTTTGTTTGTTTGTTTTTTAAGACAGAGTCTCATTCTGTTGCCCAGGCTGGAGTGCAGTGGCAAGAGCTCGGCTCATTGCAACCTCCATCTCCCGAATTCAAGTGATTCTCCTGCTACAGACTCCTGAGTAGCTGGGATTACAGGCACCCACCACCATGCTTGGCTAATTTTTGTATTTTTAGTAAAGATGGGGTTTCACCATGTCGGTGAGGCTAATCTTGAACTCCTGACATCAGGTGATCCACTTGCCTTGGCCTCCTAAAGTGCTTGTGAGCCACCACACTTGGCCGGTATACATCGTATAATGTATGTATTGATGTACAGGTTATTTTACAATTTCAAGTTAATATTTGTTATAGGGCTGAGCGTTATGGCTCATGCCTGTAATCCCAGCATCCAGCAATTTTTTTTTTTTTCAGGCAGTCTTACTCTGTCACCCAGGCTAGAGTGCAGTGGCATGATCTCAGCTCACTGCAGCCTCCACCTCCTGGGTTTAAGTGATTCTCATTCCTCAGCCTCCCAAGTGGTTGGGACTATAGGCACCCACCACCACACCCAGCTAATGTTTGTATTTTTAGTACAGATGCAGTTTTGCCATATTGTCCAGGCTTGCCTCGAACTCCTGACCTCAAGTGATCTGCCTGCCTTGGCCTCCCAGAGTGCTGAGGTTACAGGCATGAGCCACTGTGTTTGGCCAATCTCAGCACTTTCAAAAGCTGATGTGGGGCTGGGCGCAGTGGCTCATGCCTGTAATCCCAGCACTTTGGGAGGCCAAGGTGGGTGGATCACGAGGTCAGGAGATCGAGACCATCCTGGCTAACATGTTGAAACCCCGTCTCTACTAAAAAAAAAAAAAAAAAAAAAAATACAAAAAATTAGCCAGGCGTGCTGGTGGGCGCCTATAGTCCCAGCTACTTGGGAGGCTGAGGCAGGAGAATGGTGTGAACCTGGGAGGCAGAGCTTGCAGTGAGCAGAGATTGCACCACTGCACTCCAGCCTGGGCGACAGAGCAAGATTCCGTCTCAAAAGAAAAAAAAAAAAAAAAAAAAGCTGATGTGGGAGGATTGCTTAAGACCAGGAGTTCAAGATTAGTCTGGGCAACATAGTGAGACCCCATCTCTGCAAAAAATATTTAAACCATTAGCCAGGTGTGGTGGGACATGCCTGTAGTCCTAGCTATTTGGGAGGCTGAGGCTGCAGTCAAGTATGATCACACCACTGCACTGCAGTCTGCGTGACAAAGCAAGATCCTGTCTCAAAAGAAAAAGGAAAAAAAAAAAAGAAATAGCATGCAAGGCCCATATGTAATCTTGTACCCACATTTAAAAAGTATAAAAATTCTCAGCACGGTAGTGCCTGTCTGCAGCACTAGCTACTCAGGAGGGCTGAGGTGGGAGGATCACTTGAGCCTAGGAGTTTGAATCCAGCCTGGGCAACATAGCAAGACCTTGTCTCTCTCCAAAAATAAAGTATAAAGAAATGGTAAAATTGGCCGGGCGCGGTGGCTCAAGCCTGTAATCCCAGCACTTTGGGAGGCCGAGACGGGCGGATCACGAGGTCAGGAAATCGAGACCATCCTGGCTAACACGGTGAAACCCCGTCTCTATTAAGAAATACAAAAAACTAGCCGGGCGAGGTGGCGGGCGCCTGTAGTCCCAGCTACTCGAGAGGCTGAGGCCGGAGAATGGCGTGAACCCGGGAGGCGGAGCTTGCAGTGAGCTGAGATCCGGCCACTGCACTCCAGCCTGGGTGACAGAGCGAGACTCCGTCTCAAAAAAAAAAAAAAAAAAAAAAAAAAAGAAATGGTAAAATTACTTTAAAAATTAGGAATGCAAAAGGTTTATTAAAAAAAAAAATTAAAAAGAGAAAATATTTGCTATAAAGTTAACCAGCAAGGGCTATGTTACTTTTTTGATGCATTCACATTTTGAGAAGGCTGCAGTATTTTAAAAAGTAGCCTCAGTATCTCATTTTACTTTTTTTTTTTTGAGACGGAGTGTCGCTCTGTCGCCCAGGCTGGAGTGCAGTGGCCAGACCTCAGCTCACTGCAAGCTCCGCCTCCCGGGTTTACACCGTTCTCCTGCCTCAGCCACCTCGCCCGGCTAGTTTTTTGTATTTTTTAGTAGAGATGGGGTTTCACCGTGTTAGCCAGGATGGTCTTGATCTCCTGACCTTGTGATCTGCCCGTCTCGGCCTCCCAAAGTGCTGGGATTACAGGCTTGAGCCACCGCACCCGGCCCTCATTTTACTTTATATTAAGGCAATCTGGATTCACAGCAATTGCATCCAATAACTTTAAAAAATTTAGTTTTACAACTGCAGGATGCCTTTTAATTTATCTAATGAGGAGCTGGCAAAGGGTAAGATGATTGGCTGGATTCAGAATGGAATCTGTTGGCTTCTGGGACCTTCTCATCCTCCTGCATAGCAAGGACTCAAGGAGGGACTATTGCCAGAGTTTCTGTCTTCATCCCAGAGTAGAAAATACTTTAAAATTTATCACAGAAAGTCTGGACATTGTTAGGTTTTCATTCCAAATTTTAAAACAGTTACTTTGAAATTGTTGACACTGGCCCACTTTGGTACAAATGGTAACAGTGTAAACCCAAACCCTCCAAATGAGCTTTTACACTTAGTAAAATAAGATAGTAGTAGCACCAATTAAAGAACTTGTAAAAAGTTAAGTGATCCCATGGCCAGGCGCGGTGGCTAACACCTGTAATCCCAGCACTTTGGGAGGCCAAGGTGGGCGGATCACGAGGTTAGGAGATCGAGACCATCCTGGCTAACACAGTGAAACCCTGTCTCTACTAAAAAAATACAAAAAATGAGCCAGGCGTAGTGGTACGGGCCTGTAGTCCCAGCTACTTGGGAGACTGAGGAAGGAGAATGGCGTGAACCCGGGAGGCAGAGCTTGCAGTGAGCCGAGATCGCACCACTGCACTCTAGCCTGGGAGACTGAGTGAGACTCCGTCTCAAAAAAAAAAAAAAAAAAAAATGAATGGAGTGATCCCAATTCAGGGCACCTGGGCAGTGCCCACTTGGGAAGCCCTGTTCATATGCTGTTCCATACCTACCTTTGTCTGGGAGCAGGCTCCAGCCGGGCATGGCGGGAGTGGAACATTGTACTTGCTGGTACAATTTTACGTGAGCAGACATGTGCAGGCCAGAATGGAACAAAACACAACAAAGCCAGGAAGATTGGGGTAATTGCCTCCTAATCAATGACACATTTATAAGGAATTCAGATCTTTACACATACTGGGCAGGGGAGCAAGTCATTCGGAGGTACTTCTAGAAACGTGTTCCTCCAGCCGCTATAGTTAACGCTCTGATATGGCCAAAATATTAACAATTGGTGCACAGCACGTGTTCTTAGGTTTGTTTTCCATTTATTTATTTATTTATTTATTTATTTATTTATTTATTTATTGAGACCGGGTCTTGCTCTGTCGCCCAGGCTGGAGTGTAGTGGTGCGATCTCGGCTCACTGCAGCCTCAACCTCCTGGGCTCAAGTGATCCTCCTACCTCAGCCTCCCGAGTACCTGGGACTACAGGTGTGCACCACCCGTCTGTCTAATTTTTTTTTTTGAGACCAGAGGTCTCATGATGTTGCCCGGGCTGGTCTCCAACTCTTGAACTCAAGTGATACTCCTGCGTTGGCCTCCCAAAGTACTGGAATTTCAGGCGTGAGCCACCATGCCCAGGCTTTTCTTTCAGACACAGTTAAAAAAAAAAAAGAATGAATATAGCCTGAAACACTTTCACAAAATTAGGGGCCCTTGAACACGCTGAACAATGATCTGTGCCAGGCCCCATCCTGAATATTGCAGAGTGAACTCACAAATCCTCACAGATTCCCTAAGCTAACAATCACTAGGTTTTGTGATTATCCCCATTTTACAGTAGGGAAAACCGAAGGCTGGAGTAGTGAAGTCACTTGCCAGGGCCGCAGACCTCCTTGCCGCTCGACTGTCTTACTGCCTTGTTTCCCTGGCTTCTCCTTGTGCCTGCAATGCTCCAGCCAAGTGGAACCCTCCTCTCTTCCTGGACAGGAGGATTTATTGCCTCCTGATCTTTGCTCTCTGTAATCTTCCACTCATCTTGGCTCAGGTAAACAGTACTGTCTTCAATACCACTGCACCCTCTTCTGTTCTAAACTCTATGTCCTTGCCGAATCTTTCCGGGAACATCAGCAGGACCCAGGTCCACCCCAAGCCACCTTCCCTGCCTGGCACGTTCTAAATATTGGAATTATTGAGTGAGTGAATGTCTGTAACAGATTTTGATTTTTTTTCTTAAAACACATATATCACTGTACAATCCATAAGTCACTGTACTTATCACACTGAAATACACATGTCTCTGTATTTTCAGCAGTACAACTATATCTGGTGTTTTAACTTTTTTGAGACTATTATATTCTCTGTGCAAGTATGTTTTAGCCCAGACTGTTTATCCAGGCTGCTTAGTGGGAAATGGTTAATAAAGGACTAAACTAAAGCCAGTCAGTCTCAGTCCCAGGCACTCGGTGGCAATGGTCACATTCTGAGGGAAGGAAGGAGCAGCTGACAAGGCATGGCCACACGTCCACCGTTCAGACACAGCATTCACAGTCGTGTGCCCGGAACAGCTCTCCATGCTTTGACTCTTTACCACAACCCTGTCACTCTTCCTAATCCCCACGTCACAGAGGGGATGCAGAGGTGCAGAGAGCTGCAGTCACTGGCCCAAGGCCCCTTGGCTAAAAAGGGGTGGAGCCAGGATGGGGCTCCAGGCCCGTTCGAGTATGACTGAAGGAGGAGGCTGGATGGAATGTTGTGAAATGTTTGTGGGGAACAAAGTTGGGGTGCTCACATCTGGCAACGGGGAGCTATCTTTGGAAAAATACCCTGATAAGCTGCCAGGACAGAAGGTATAAGGCCCAAAGAGTTCAGGTAATGATGTCAAGCTGCTGGGTGCAAGACAAGGAAAGGAATGTTGTGTTTGTCTTGAGAAGGAGAAGGAGAGAAAAGAAGAGGGGGAGAACGAAGAAAACCAAAGGTGTGTGAAGTGGCCAGAGTGTGGCATGGCTCACGTGACCAGGGGGTGACTCCTGGGGCCAGGTGGCCAAAAAGGCTCACGAGGCATCCTGTCTTGTTGCTGGGCATTGTCAGGCTTGATGCCTCTCTCCAGCTTCCAGTCTCCAGGAACCCCTGCTAGACTCAGCAGTGCTTGGAGTGCAGGGGGATTTGTGCAACTGGATAAGGGGATGATGGTGAGGCCAGTAGGCCAGTGAGCATGCAGTGTGTGGAAAAGCAGGAGGCCTGATGACAGACACTTGTTCAGAAACCTTGGGAGAGACTGCATACAGCGGCTCATGCCTGTAATCCCAGCACTTTGGGGGGATGACGCAGGAGGACTGCTTGAGTCCAGGAGTTCAAGACCCGCCCAGGCAACATGGCGAGATTCTGTCTCTATAAAAATTAAAAAAATAATTAGCTGGGCATGGTGGTGCACACCAGTGGTTGCCACTACTTGGGAGGCTGAGGCAGGAGGATAGCTTTAGTCTAGGAGGTCAAGGCTGCAGTGAGCCTTGATTGTGCCACTGCATTCCAGCCTGTCTCAAACCGAAACAAAAACCCCCCCAAAACTAGGGAGAGGCTCTGTATTTTCTTTTTCTTTCTTTTTTTTTTTTCTGAGACAGAGTCTCGCTCTGTCGCCCAGGCTGGAGTGCAGTGGCACAATCTCCGCTCACTGCAAGCTCCGCCGCCTCCTGGGTTCCCGCCATTCTCCTGCCTCAGCTTCCCGAGTAGCTGGGACTACAGGCGCCTGCCATCACGCCCGGCTAATTTTTTTGTATTTTTAGTAGAGACGGGGTTTCACTGTGTTAGCCAGTATGGTCTCGATCTCCTGACCTCGTGATCCACCTGCCTCGGCCTCCCAAAGTGCTGGGATTACAGGCGTGAGCCACCGCGCCCGGCCGAGGCTCTGTATTTTCATAGGGCATGGAATTGCGATATAAGCTGAATTTACCCAGATATGAAGGTGCTGAGAGCTGATGGCTGAGTTCTATACAAATGGTCCAGAGGTATCGTGGGTGACAAAGAGGTCCCTGTTGGCTCAGTCCTGGAGAATGAGGAGAGACTTCTTGGCAATGGCTTGTCCTGGCACTGCATGTTGGTTCTTTTTTTTGAGATGGAGTCTCGCATTGTGGCCAGGGCTGGAGTGCAGTGGCGCGATCTTGGCTCACTGCAACCTCCACCTCTCGGGTTCAAGTGATTCTCCTGCCTCAGCCTCCCGAGTAGCTGGGATTACAGGCCCCTGCCACCACGCCCAGGTAATTTTTTGTATTTTTGGTAGAGATGGGCTTTCACTATGTTGGCCAGGCTGGTGTCAAACTCCTGACCTCGTGATCTGCCCGCCTCGGCCTCCCAAAGTGCTGGGATTCCAGGCGTGAGCCACTGCGCCTGGCCAGTTCTTTTATTTCTTTCTTAATTATTGTCATAAGGACAATGCCACAGAGCAATCTAGAAAGTAAACAATCACTAGATTTTTTTGTGGACTCATTTCTCGTCCCTATCTATATGTAGCAGCAATTCTACAGTTTCTACCATTTTGTATCTAGCTTTTCCTTTTACTATTATTTTCTTTTATTTCACTTTTTAGAGAACTGGGTCTTGCTATGCTGCCCAGGTTGGCCTCAAACTCCTAGGCTGAAGTGATCCTCCTGCCTCAGCGTCCCAAGTAGCTGGGATTCCAGGTGCATATCACCATGCCTGGCTGTATCTGGCTTTTTCTTTTAACATTTTAGTTTAAGCATTTTCCCATATTGCTACACAGTCATCATTATTATTCTCAAGGGTTGGGCTGACCTGGGTTTCTAATCCTGTCTCTGCCATTTACTTTCTTTACTCCACATCATCCCCAGCAAGTTACCTGGCTAACCCCTCACCTGGGGGTCCTCTCACCATCCTCTCCGCCTGGATGACATGAAGCAGTGCTTGGACAGCGCTTAGGACAGTGCTCAGGACGTGCTCTCCATTTTCCTTCAGGAGTATCTCCCTCTGCAGAACGGGGCTAATACCCTATCATGCAAGGTGATTGTGAGAATTGGAAAGAATGCATGTACTTTGCCTGGTGCCTTGTCATCCAAATGTATTTTATTAGAGAGAGCAGCAACATCCGCCCTCCCACCCCCCACCTTTTAAGCGGGTCCACGTGGAATGACGCTTATGGCGCAAGTCGGAGGAGCTCCTAATGACATTAGCTTCTCTGAGTCCCTTGGGAGAGGAAACTTTCTGATAGACTGTAGGATTACGTTTCCTGAACTTCCGGTCAGGTGCGGCGCTGCCCTGCCGCGCCCTCCACCTCTGGGTGCCGATGAAACCGCAAAACTCCGGCCCTGGGAAGCGAGTCCCAGGGACCACCACCGGCAAACTGCTTTGGGAGAGTAACCTGCGCCACCCTCGCAGTCCATTAAATAGGCACCCCCTTTGATTGACAGGAGAAGTCACCAATACGCGTCCTGGGGCGTTCCCTCGTGCTCACAGGGGTTGAGCCGCCGCTCTACTCAGTTGGCCCAATCGGGGGCGCCGGGGAGGCTGTGGGGCGGGGCTCTGTGTCCGGCAGCCAATGGGCAGAGCCCAGAGGGAGAGGCGAGGGCGGTGCGGTCGCGGCTGGCGGCAGAAGCGGTCGCGGGGGGTCTGGGCAGGGCTGGGCAGCGCTGCCGGAGCAACAGCGGGAGCGGGAGCCGGGACGGAGCCGCGGCTGGAGACGCCGTCGCAGCCTGAGCGGAGTGTGCGGGGGATTGGGAGGTGAGTGGCCGCCGAGGTGAGGGGTCGCTGCGACGGTTGGGGCGCCGCGGGCGGGACGCGGGGGCGCTGGTCGGCGGCCGGGCCCGCGCCCTTTTAGGGCCGCCGCGCCGAGCTCCGCTCCCTGAGGGAAGCGGGTCGGGCCGCGCGGAACTTCCTGTCTCCGTGGGAGGGGGCGAGTGCTCGGGGCCCCGGGGGCGCCCGGAGAAGACATCTTGGGGAGGACGAGGGCGAGTGGGGTCGGCTCCGGGAAGGGGCGGGGGCCCATGGGGGCGGCGCTGTGGGAGCAGGGTAGTTTTCCGGGGTCCGGGGCCTGCCGAAGAGAGAAGTGCAGGAGCAGGCCGTCGGGGGTTAAGGGCTGCTAATGGAGTGGGGGAGGTGTAGACAGCTGCAGAAGGCGCTAGGGCGACTTTTGGAGGGACGCGATTTGGGAGGAAGCTGGGAATCCGAGGCGTGCAGAGGTTAGGCGAGGCTGCCGGAGCAGCGCTGGAGGGGAGGCGTGGCTGGGACGCTCCGGTGAGAGGGCAGGGCTTGGTCCTGGGGTGGCCTTGGGGGCGACGCAGGACACACGCGGATGCGCTGATTTGGGGCGCTTTGATGAGCGGCCTCCATTTCCTTCCTTCCCACCCTCCCTGTCCCGGCTCTGTGTGTGTGTGTGTGTGTGTGTGTCTGGGGAGGGCGGGGGGAGCAAAGCCCTTACCGCAGCTCGTCCTAGGGCTGGGGCCAAGCAGGAGAGGCTGGGGAGGTTTGCCCTTGTGACCCTCGTCGGAGTTTCCCCAGACTCACTGAATCAGAAATCCGAACTCCCTAACTCCTCTAGGGCTTTTAAGCCTGACCAGGCATCCTGAGAGGTCCGCGATTGGAGAGGTAGTGACTGCTGCTCCTGTTGAATTTCATTGATTCAATGGGTTTCGACTCCATCAGAGAAAGTCGATTTTCTTTTCAGAAGGAGTTGGTTGGTCAGAGGAGCAAGCTGTGCTATTGCCTTGGGGCCCACACGGCTGCAGCTTTGAGGCTTAACAGGACCTGAGGATGCAACTCTCAGCTTGGGTGGCTGAGGGAAGGTGGCCTTTGACTGCGTGCGTGCACCATTCCTGGATCCTGTCTTCTCGTTTTACCCCTGCCTGTCCCGTGTTTTTGTGGTTAAGGGAGTAGGCTGCTCAGAATCTCCAGGGCTACTTGGTACACTGTTCACCAAATACTGCCTTGCTGTCTTGATGAAAAGCAAGAGACCAGCTCAAAGAGTTTGAACCTCAGCTGCAGACGGTGAGCTCACACCTTCTTCCTTCCCTCCTTTTCGGTGCCTCCCTCTGCAGTTATTCCCATGTGCTGAAGTTCTGCTTTAACCCTCCTGGGATTGCCAGGTTGGAGCCCAGGGCAAGGGAGCTGACCAGGTGGGCAGTGTTGAATGCCAGCCCTCCTGTTCTTGCCCAAGATGTTGTCATTCCGCTTGATTCATGAGCCGGCCTGCATGCAGCCTCCTCGTAGAGACATTGAAGCTGTGCCAGTGCAGCTTGGATTTCTCTTGATTCACCTGGAAAACTTTCACTTGTGTGGACCTAAACTTAATTCTAGAGTTTGGCAGCCTCCTTGGTGAGGTTATGCTAGTTGAGATATGAAGCCACTACATCAAAAACATTTCTGTGGTGTGTGGTGTGTTTTTCTTTTGACAATAGTCTTAAAGCTTTAAAGAAAGTGGCCATTAGGCTGATGATATTTATTACTTGGGAAAGTAACATAACACAGAGAAGTAGATGGGTGATTAGGTCTGCACTCTATCCACTTTTTGGGAGAAGAATAACAACTCGTTTGAATGGAAATGGTATCCTTAGCTCGTGCTGCTTTGGGACTTGGAACTTTATTACTTTTAATCTCAAATGTATATGAAGTTGTGATGTGATATTTAAATAAGCTAGGCTGGGTGGAGTGGCTCACGCCTGGGATCCCAGCACTTTGAAAGGCCAAGGCGGGCAGATCACCTGAGGTCAGAACTTAAGAGACCAGCCTGGGCCGGGCTCGGTGGCTCAAGCCTGTAATCCCAGCACTTTGGGAGGCCGAGATGGGCGGATCACGAGGTCAGGAGATCGAGACCATCCTGGCTAACACGGTGAAACCCCGTCTCTACCAAGAAATACAAAAAATAGCCGGGCGAGGTGGCGGGCGCCTGTAGTCCCAGCTACTCGGGAGGCTGAGGCCGGAGAATGGCGTGAACCCGGGAGGCGGAGCTTGCAGTGAGCTGAGATCCGGCCACTGCACTCCAGCCTGGGCTACAGAGCGAGACTCCGTCTCAAAAAAAAAAAAAAAAAAAAAAAAAAGAGACCAGCCTGGCCAACCTGGTGAAACCCCGTCTCTACTAAAGATGCAAAAATTAAGGCTGGGCGTGGTGCCTCATGCCTGTAATCCCAGCACTTTGGGAGGCCGGGGTGGGCGGATCACCTGAGGTCAGGAGTTCGAGACCAACCTGACCAACATGGAGAAACCCCATGTCTACTAAAAATACAAAATTAGCCGGGCGTGGTGGTGCTCACATGTGTAATCCCAGCTACTCAGGAGGCTGAGGAAGGAGAATTGCTTGAAACCAGGAGGCAGAGGTTGCGGTGAGCCGAGATCGGTCTGTTGCACTCCAGCCTAGGCAACAAGAGCAAAACTCCGTCTCAAAAAAAAAAAAAAAAAAAAAAAAAATTAATCTGGCGTGGTGGTGCACATGTGTAATCTCAGCTACTTGGGAGGCTGTGGCATGATAATTGCTTGAACCCGGGAGATGGAAGTTGCAGTGAGCTGAGGTCATGCCACTGCACTCTAGCCTGGGTGACAGAGACTCTGTCTAAAAATAAATAATCTAAAAGTATGCATATATTAAAAAAAAAATCTGGGTTTCCAACATAGCATTCCGCAGGGAGATAACATTGACTTTTCCCTAATCCTGGGTACCCATCCACATCTCTGATGGCCAGGCATTTCTGGAGTGGGAGCAGAAGGGCATTTGTCCTTGCTTTTTTTTTTTTTTTTGAGACAGAGTCTCCACCTCCCGGGTTCATACGATTCCTCTGCCTCAGCCTCCTCAGTAGCTGGGATTACAGGTGCCTGCCACCTTGCCTGGCTAGTTTTTGTATATTTAATAGAGATGGGGTTTCACCATGTTGGCCAGGCTGATCTGGAACTCCTGACCTCAAGTGATCTGCCCACCTTGGCCTTGCGCAAACGTCCTTGCCTTTTGTTTCTTTATACCTTGAAAGTCCGTGCTGTGTTAAGGGCGCCATGCTCTGGCTTCCTGATTCTGAAGGGGTTATCAGTGGATGATTCCGGATATTGTGGAATGTCAAACAGATCGAAAGGTTTCTTTAATAATAGTGATGGCACCTTATGTTTAGAGTTTGCAGTGGCATTTACCAGATGCTCTCTGACCACCTTCATCAGGCCCAGCTGACTCGGGCCTGCTTTATCTGCCATCAGATTATAATGGCAGCTTTGTGGAGGCCACCCTGCAGATTATGCGATTAATGACCACATTCATGTGAGCGATAGTGCTGGCTTAGTTTTTTTCCAGTGAGGTTGTTTGGAATGGTAGTTGCATACCTGAGGGCAGTGCAGCAATGCCTTAGTTACGAAGTCAGTTTGCATTCCACAGGTAGAGTCTTTCCTTATGGCCAGGGCACTGATCCCTCACATACCAGAAAGTATCATTTGTCCTTGCCCCAGATAGACTCCAGATGCGTCCCAGTGGTGGTTCTTGGGTTAGTTTTGTAGGAATTTCTGCAGAATTTTAGTATTCAGATAAGTATGTTCTGTCTGTGGACTGGAGACAGGCTTCAAAGAATTCTCAAATTATTCTGCACAATGCATCATTTTTTGGTATCTCTGCAGTTCCAAGGGTAACTACTTGAGGGATAGTGGCCACCAAAGAGCACAAGTTTTGACATTTTGATGAAAAACACACATAAAACAATTAAAAAACCATCTTTCCTTAAGTTACCTATTGAATTATGTTTATTCCCATAATTGCATGTTCATCTGTTTGCTTAATAAAACTTAAAGCGGCTGGGCGCGGTGGCTCAAGCCTGTAATCCCAGCACTTTGGGAGGCCGAGACGGGCGGATCACGAGGTCAGGAGATCGAGACCATCCTGGCTAACACGGTGAAACCCTGTCTCTACTAAAAAATACAAAAAAAAACTAGCCGGGCGAGGTGGCGGGCGCCTATAGTCCCAGCTACTCAGGAGGCTGAGGCAGGAGAATGGCGTAAACCCAGGAGGCGGAGCTTGCAGTGAGCTGAGATCCGGCCACTGCACTCCAGCCTGGGCGACAGAGCGAGACTCCGTCTCAAAAAAAAAACAAAAACAAAAACAAAAAACAAAACTTAAAGCATCATAGAGTCTTTCTTGTTTCCTAGAATAAGGTCTTTTTTCTTTTCTTTTTTTTTTTTTTTTTTGAGATGGAGACTTGCTTTGTCACCCAGGCTAGAGTGCAGTGGCCTGATCTCGGCTCACTGCAAGCTCCACCTCCTGGGTTCACGCCATTCTCCTGCCTCAGCCTCCCAGGTAGCTGGAACTACAGGCGCCCGCCACCATGCCTGGCTAATTTCTTGTATTTTTAGTAGAGTTGGGGTTTCACCGTGTTAGCCAAGATGGTCTCGATCTCCTGACCTTTGTAATCTACCCGCCTCGGCCTCGTAGAGTGCTGGGATTACAGGCGTGAGCCACCGCGTCTGGCGGGTCTTTTTAATTTTCAATTAGGAAAAAAAAAAAAGAAATATATATATATATATATATGTATCTTTAAATGGAGATGGGATTTTTGCCATCTTTGCCAGGCTGGTCTCAAACCCCTGGCCTCAAGTGCTCCTCCCATCTCGGGTTCCCAGAGTGCTAGGATTACAGGTGTGAGCCACCACACCCGGCGTATTTTCAATCCTTAAAAAATCATTTGCATGTTTCTTGACTTCAGGCACTGAACTAGACAGAGATGAGAATATAGAAATAATAAAATGGGGCTGGGCGCAGTTCTCACGCCTGTAATCCCAGTACTGTGGGAGGCTGAGGCGGGAGGATCACTTGAGGTCAGGAGTTCGAGACCAGCTTGGCCAATATGGTGAAACCCCGTCTCTGCTAAAAATACAAAAATAGTCGGGCACGGTGGCAGGCGCCTATAAATCCTAGCTACTCAGGAGGCTGAGGCAGGAGAATCACTAGAACCCAGGAGGCAGAGGCTGCAGTGAGCCGAGATTGCGCCACTGCACTCCAGCCTGGAAGGCAGAGTAAGACTCTGTCTCAAAAAAAAAAGAAAAAGAAAAAGAAAAGAAATAATAAAATGATGTTTCAGTTATCAAAGATCTCTCAAGAAGCCTTAAAAACGATACGTAAGGCTAGAGATTTTGCTGTACCTTTGGAAAGTGCATGTGTGGTGGTTTATAGAATGTTTTCTGTGGCCAGATAAAATTTATATGATTATTTTTCCTCCCAAGAATATGGGATAACAGAGGGGGAGGAGCATGGATGGAGACTAGGAGCCTTGGGGTCTTGTCCAGCCTTTTCCTGACTAACCCTGAGGTCTGGGACAATCAACACAGAACTCCGGGTCTCAGTTTTCACATTTGTAAATGGAAGAACTTAGAGGACCTTCACCTTTTGCAAATCTGATAGCAACTGTGACCCCTTCCCACGAAGAGGGACAGCTTCATAGGCCTGAACCCAGATTAAGAACTGAATCATTCCATTGCTAAGCTCCCTCTCACCTGTGATATTCTGTAATCCTCTTTTCCGGGTCATCTTTGAGCTAATAATAATGCTGACTTGGATTTGTAGAAGGTGCACTTTCCAAAGCACTTCCACCTCTCATCTTTGGTCCTCAAAACATTTCGGAGTGGTATGGGTGGCAATAGATACTCCTTCCTGTGATGAAGCAAGTGGGCCAGGCTTGGTCAGCACGTTGATGGAGCACACAGCCAGAGGCCGTCCTGGGACCAGAACTGGGGCTCCTGGTTGCCATCCTGGGGCTTTTCCATTAGGCTTTGCTTCCTTGGTGGTTGTCATTATGAGTTATGTTTGGCAATTCAAATATCCCAGAATGTGTCACTCACAGAGGAAACTATTTGTTCATCTGCCGAAAGGACTGTTTTTCTCTCTGAGTTTGGATCGCTAAACACCTTTCTGTATGTGAAAAGGCTACTCATTTGTTTTTGTTATTTTTTCTTGCCACATTTTTCATAGGGACAGTTTGTAGGGCTTGAGTGTTTTGAGCAGACTTATTTAATGCTTATTGATGAAAGAGTACATTAAAATGACTACTTCTCAGTTGCTTAGCACTTGAGATAGTTGTGAAATAAATGTTAAGTAAAAATTCCAAATGTCTGACTTGTCCTATCCAAATATGTCCTCACAGATGAGGTGCTTTCTGCAGTCTAGGAGGCTCCTCCCTGGGCCCAGAGCCGCTGGGTGTGTTGAAAGTTGGGTGTGGATTGTGCCAGTGGCCAGGACTGTCCAACAGTGGCTTCTTGTGGCCTTCTGGCCAGACTCCTAACATTTTATGGACTAATTTTTTCGGTTTATTGAAAGAGTACACATTCTCAGCTATATAAAGAGCCCATATATGTAAAAGAACACTGAACTTAGGCCGGGTGTGGTGACTCATGCCTATAATTCCAGCACTTTGGGAGGCCGAGGTGGGTGGATCACGAGGTCAGGAGTTTGAGACCAGCCTGGCCAATATGATGAAACCCCATCTCTACTAAAAATATGAAAACCAGCTGGTCGTGGTGGCGGGCGCCTGTAGTCCCAGCTACTGGGGAGGCTGAGGCAGGAGAATGGCTTGAATCCAGGAGGCGGAGGTTACAGTCAGCCAAGATTGTGCCGCTGCACTCCAGCCTGGGCGACAGAGCGAGACTCCGTCTCAAAAAAAAAAAGAAGACCACTGAACTTTAGAGCCTCACAGGTATTAGGTGGCTTATTTCTGATGAAAATAATCATAATAAAGATGTTTTTTATTTTTATTTTTTAAAATAATACTTCTGGTCTATTTCTGAAAGATGTTTTGAATACTCAGACATGGGAGCTGATAGTACTGCACACAGTAGACATCACTCAGTGTGGAGTGTGTGTGGAGAATCCACCTGTCTTCCTGTTATGTCACGTGTGATGTGACTATTGATAGAGTTGCAGCCAGCTGGGGCACGCCATTAAGCTGCCCATGGAAGTACCTCTTTTTATTTTCTTTTCACTCCCTGGACTGAGAGTGTTTGGAGGATATCTCAGTGGCTCCTGTGGAGGGAGCATCTGTGGGTGGAAGGCAGTGGGCAAGGTGGGTCAGAGGGAGTGGTCCTGGCCACTGCGTGTCTGGTGCCCCGGCTCTGCCTGCAGCTCTGGAATCTGGAGGTAAAGATGGTGGCTGCTCTGTAAAGGCAGCTCAGTATAGGCAGCAGGCCTGGAAACTATCTCTATTCATTGTGGCAGTACCAGATAGGAGTGTGTACAAAGTACTGCATGACAGGAGGGCGGGTCTCACTGTCCTCAGGACACTGCAGAGAGCTGACCTTCAGGGAGGTGACTTGGGAGGGATTGTGCCAGAGCCACAGGTGCTGTCCAGGTGGGGCCAATGGGAGGGACCATTCTGGGCAGAGCTGCAGAGCTCTGAAGAACAGGCAGTGGCTGAGAGAGAGGGCTCACCCCTGTAATCCCAACACTTTGGGAAGCTGAGGTGGGTGGATCACTCGAGGCCAGGAGTTTAAGACCAGCCTGGCAAACATAGCAAAACCCTGTTTCTACTAAAAGTACAAAAATTAGCTGTGTGTGGTGGTTTGTGACTGTGATCCCAGGTACTTGGGAGGCTGAGGCCGGAGAATTGCTTGAACCTGGGAAGCAGAGATTGCAGTGAGCCAAGATAGTGCCACTGCATTCCAGCCTGGGCGACAGGCGAGATTGTCTCAAAAAAAAAAAAAAAAAAAAAAGGACAAGGGGTGTGTGTAAGAGGGTGGGGGCAGGGAAGGCTTCAGGTTGTGACCTGCCTTATATTCTCCTGGAGGACAGTTCACTAGGGAGCAGTTTCTGGGTATTTAAAATACCGGGATGAAGATCTTCAGAGAAGCAAGATGTCAGTTGAGAAGTCAGGGATGCAGATGGGGCAGGGGTAATTCAGGTTACTCAATTTCACAAAGGTCACCTCTGTCCCTGGGAGTCTCAAGGATTGCCATCTGTGTTCCTAGGAAGCAGTGGCTCCAGTCCAATGAGAGGGACTTTTCGAGTGGGAATGGCCTCAGCCTTGACTCATTCTCTTAAACTGCATTTATGTGTTTGGTTGGGAATGCAGTAACTGTGTGGGTTCTGCTTCTCTCTCTCTTTTTTTTTTTTTAAATTTTGAGGCAGAGTTTTGCTCTTGTTGCCCAGGCTGGAGTGCAGTGGTGCGATCTCGGCTCACTGCAACCTCTGCCTCCCGGGTTCCAGCGATTCTCCTGCCTCAGCCTCCCAGGTAGCTGGGATTATAGGCATGCACCATTATGCCCAGCTAATTTTTGTATTTTTTGCAGAGATGGGGTTTTACCATGTTGGCCAGGCTGGTCTCAAACTCGTGACCTCAAATGGCCCGCCTGCCTTGGCCTCCCAAAGTGCTGGGATTTTGGGCATGAGCCACCGTGCCTGGCTGTTTCTCTTTCTGTATGGTTTATGCTTACAGATCCTTGAGGTTAGTATGTCACTTTCACTGTTAGTTCCTGCAGAAGAAAGGTAATTTTGCAATAAGGTATTCGAGGTTAAGAACATGGTTTTGGGCCGGGCGCGGTGGCTCAAGCCTGTAATCCCAGCACTTTGGGAGGCCGAGGCGGGTGGATCACGAGGTCAGGAGATCGAGACTATCCTGGCTAACATGGTGAAACCCCGTCTCTACTAAAAATACAAAAAACTAGCCGGGCGTGGTGGCGGGCGCCTGTAGTCTCAGCTACTTGGGAGGCTGAGGCAGGAGAATGGCATGAACCCGGGAGGCGGAGCTTGCAGTGAGCCGAGATCACGCCACTGCACTCTAGCCTGGGAGAAAAGCCCAGCCCCCTTCTCAAAAAAAAAAAAAAAAAAAAAAAGAACATGGTTTTGGAGTCATACAGCCCTTGGGTGTGGGTTCGAGCTCCATCACTAGGTGACTGTGTGGCTTTTGGCCAAATGCTTCAACGTCTCCAAAACTCGAGTGTCCTAGTCAGTCGAGGCTGCTGTAATAAAGATGCAGTGGCTTGTCAACAGCAGAAACTTCTTCCTTACGGTTCAGCAGGCTGCAAGTCTGAGATCAGGGTACAGCATGGTTGGGTTCTGAGGAGGGTCCTTTTTCATGTTGCAGATTGCTGACTTCTTATAGCCTCACATGGCAGAAAGAAGGCGAGAGAGCTCTCGGTACTTTCTTTTTATTTTTTATTTTTATTTTTATTTATTTATTTTTTTTTTTGAGACGGAGTCTCGCTCTGTCGCCCAGGCTGGAGTGCAGTGGCACGATCTCGGCTCACTGCAAGCTCCGCCTCCCGGGTTCACGCCATTCTCCTGCCTCAGCCTCCCGAGTAGCTGGGACTACAGGCGCCCACAACCGCGCCCAGCTAATTTTTTGTATTTTTAGTAGAGACGGGGTTTCACCGTGGTCTCGATCTCCTGACCTTGTGATCCGCCCGCCTCGGCCTCCCAAAGTGCTGGGATTACAGGCGTGAGCCACCGCGCCCGGCCTCGGTACTTTCTATAAAGGCACAAGTGGCTGGGTGCGGTGGCTCACGCCTGTAATCCCAACACTTTTGGAGGCTGAGGCAGGAGGATCACTTGATGCCAGGAGTTCATGGCCAGCCTGGGTAACATAGTGAGACCCTATCTCGACAAAAACTAGAAAAAAAAAGTTGTAAGAACACTAGTCCCATTCATGAGGGCCCTGCCTAATTAGCTTCCAAAGGCCCTACTTCCTAATGCCATCCAACTGAGGGGCAGAATTTCAACATACGAATTTTGGGAGGATCCGTACATGCAGTCAGTCCTTTGCGCCAGGATACTGAGCGCCCTGCCTCATAGGATTTTGGCGTGGCAGCATGAGGTGATGGACCCCAGGAGCCCAGCATGTGTACCTGGTCACAGTGCTTCTGCAGTCACTCTGTCACTCAAGTGAATTTGCCAGCAAACTAAGTGCTCCAAGTGATTTTATCCAGTTCTATTTAAAAATCCTTCCAAAACTTTTTGGACCTTTCCTTGGTGACTCGGGGTCACGGGTGTGTGGGTGGGTAATTGGTGTGGGTGAAGCCTCCTGCCCTGCATGGACTCCCCTCGTATCCTGGCACTTACAGGGCCTGTCTTCTTTCTTCTCACCACCTTTTGTAAGCTGCTGTTGGCACCTGGCACGTTCGTTGGGGTGAGGGCCTGGTGATGGTCATATCCTCCCTGGGTTTTGAGGGCAGCCCTGCCATGCAGAGGCCTTGCTCTCTTCTGGGTTGGTGATTCTCTGGGATGGTTCTAGAAAGCCTGACCCTGGGATCAATGGATGTTGCTTGACTACACTACAGGTAGTGACTCAGGACTGGAAGGGAGTACTGGTGATGATAGCTTATCCCTTGGTGATGAGAAATAGAACTTAGAAAGCAAATGATAAAGCTGTGAGCACTGCTCACCTATGTGAAATTGTGTGAAGATAATATGCAGCAGTGATAGTTAAGGTTTTAGAATTATGGGAAGTTTCTCCTTGTTTTCCAAACTGTACCATTGCCCTTCTACTTTTAGATTAATGTTTAAGTAATAACTTTGTAATTTAAAAAAGTATAAATAAAAAGAGCTTGGTTGTCTAGGCATTTGCATTTTACCAATAAGCTTTCCATAGCTCTCCTTTTGTTTTCAGAACAGCCTTGTTGTTTTGGTTCCCTATTCATTGTTCAGAGGGGAAAGAGAGGTAGAGCTGAAGGGGTCAGTGGTTTTGCCTGAGGCCACCAGCCAAGACCCCATATGGGCCTCTGAGCCCAAGCCCAGAGCTTCCAGGGAGGCCTGTGATGAGGCCTCTGCCTGGACCTGCAGGGTGGTCTTTAGATAGGATCAACCGTGGCTAGTATTTTGAAGTTTAAATGAAATCTTCTTATTGTAAAGTGATACCCAAACCGTACTTTGTGAACATTTTCATATTTTAAACTGCATTTGTCTTTCATTATATTAAATTATGTTGTCGCCAACTGAGCGTGCCAAGATCGTGAATTGTGGTCTTCAGAGGAACCACAGAGCAGGCAGTGCTCCCCGTACAGACCTCCAAGCCTACTATTAGTGGGTTTTGTAGCTGTCTGATTGGCTGGAACTGGCTGCCTGCTCGCCACTTAACTCGCACGTGGTGATGCTTTAATTAAGCAATTGCGACCTTTGCTCCTGCAAATGTGTCATCAGATAAGGAGTCTGGGCATGTACCACCAAGGAGGATATGCATGGGGGGGTGTAGAGTCAGTGGTGAGGGGCTGTCTGCACAGGCCCCCGTGTTCTTAAGTTTTCTGAGGGACCATTCAAGAAGCTTTACATTCCTGCCCATTTAATTCTTGCAACAAGATGGTGTTCTCTCCACTTGGCGCATCAGTAAACCTAAGCTCAGAGAGATTAAGTGGCCTTCAGAGGGTCACCATCAGAGCTGGTGCTCTGCCTCCTGAAGCCCATACTCATTTCACCTCCTCTGTCTGGCTGGAATAAGTAAGTTGTGAATCGCTGTCAGATGTGAACATCTTTAAAAGATAATCTTTCTCCCCCACCTCTGAGAAACGTAGACGTGAGGGAGATTATGTGTGTCTTTTGCTTAAGATGGGATTTATGTCTGTAACTAACTTGGTTAAGATAATCTGAAAGTTTACGGCCATTTACACAGCAGGGAGATAAGGGCAGAAAAGGGAGAGCTGCTGGTGTGCGGTCAAGGCCATGGGTGACTCGCTAGTGCACCCACACCATAATGCATCCCATGTGGGACAGGAGGAAGATTCCAGAGGCTCTGGCTTAGGAGTGCCTCACCTTTGGCAGATGCATTCTAAAAGGCATCTTATGCTGTTAAAGAGCAGGTAGACAAGGGAAAAGAAATTGCGTTTCTTCAGAGCATTGCACTTTGTAAAATTGTGAAAGGTCTTCACATTTTATCAACATTGTGATATCACATAAGAGCATTTGCTCAGGTATATTAGAGCAGATATTTGTGTGTTTTTTTTTTTTTTTTTTTTTTTTTTTT
>NC_037678.1:7591265-7613442 GCF_003255815.1 Theropithecus gelada
TTTTTTTTTTTTTTGAGACGGAGTCTCGCTCTGTCGCCCAGGCTGGAGTGCAGTGGCGCGATCTCGGCTCACTGCAAGCTCCACCTCCCAGGTTCACGCCATTCTCCTGCCTCAGCCTCCTGAGTAGCTGGGACTACAGGCGCCCGCCACCGCGCCTGGCTAATTTTTTTTTTTTGTATTTTTAGTAGAGACGGGGTTTCACCGTGGTCTCGATCTCCTGACCTTGTGATCCGCCTGCCTCGGCCTCCCAAAGTGCTGGGATTACAGGCGTGAGCCACCGCACCCGGCCTTTTTTTTTTTTTTTTTTGAGACGGAGTCTCGCTCTGTCGCCCAGGCTGGAGTGCAGTGGCCGGATCTCAGCTCACTGCAAGCTCCGCCTCCCGGGTTTGCGCCATTCTCCTGCTTCAGCCTCCCGAGTAGCTGGGACTACAGGCGCCCGCCACCTCGCCCGGCTAGTTCTTTGTATTTTTTAGTAGAGACGGGGTTTCACTGTGTTAGCCAGGATGGTCTCGATCTCCTGACCTCGTGATCCGCCCGTCTCGGCCTCCCAAAGTGCTGGGATTACAGGCTTGAGCCACCGCGCCCGGCCTTTTTTTTTTTTTTTAAAGTCAGATTTTCACTCTGTCGCCCAGGCTGGAGTGCAGTGGCATGATCTTGGCTCACTGCAGGCTCCACCTCCCGGAGTCATGCCATTCTCCTGCCTCAGCCTCCCAAGTAGCTGGGACTACAGGCGCCCGCCACCACGCCAGACAAATTTTTTGTATTTTTAGTAGAGACGGGGTTTCACTGTGTTGGCCAGGATGGTCTCCATCTCCTGACCTCGTGATCTGCCTGCCTCGGCCTCCCGAAGTGCTGGGATTACAAGCGTGAGCCACCGTGCCCGGACGATATTTGTTTTTATGCTTGGGATAGTCATCACTTTTGTGTCGAATGACTTCTTTTTTGCTTTCTTTAAATCTTTTAAAAATTGAAGGTTCAACATAGAAAACAATGTTCTAAATAAGAAACTCTCTTTGTAGTTTACCTTCCACACACGAAGCGGTTTTTATGTATCTTGATCAAGTAACCTATTCCCTGCCAACTTTGTACCAAGCTTCAGAAGAGGCAAGAGAGGTACGTTGTCACTGTCCTTCCTCAAGGCAATGCTTTGAGGTTGTTAGTTTGAACATGAGGAAGCTGTAGGTAGTGAGATGGGTGCCTAGTTGAAGGCCTTCCAGTTTGTAGATGGGAGAGATCTGAAGCTTGAACTGACCTCACTGTTTTCTTTTCAGTAACTGACGTTGTTATGATTGTATTATTCAGATTCACTTAAATATTTTCTCAAGTATTTTCCATGTTTTACCATCATCTTCAAAAAGATGATTAATGGTTATATTATCCTGTTGATATAATGAGATTTAAACATTCCTTAGTGCTGGACATTTTAGGTTATTTCCACTTTTTTGCTAAGGTAGATGAATTTGCAGTTTATAGTTTCATCCATGTAGTTATTGGTTCCTGGGGATAAATCCCCAGGAATAGAAATCTTGTATTAAAGGGTATGAACACATTAAGAGTGTTTTTGAAAGCCTGTCTTGCTGCTTGTAAGTTTATTTTTCTGATTTTTTGGGTGAAAAAATGGAGATTCTTTCTCTCTACAGCGCTTGCCTTGGCCTTTAGAACTTCCAAGTATCTGTGAGATAAGAAAGTTCTGTGAGGGTTTCTTAAATGAGTCACATTTCCTTCCTAAGTTTCTGGATATCATTTTAGTTGAATTGGTTGCTTTACTTTGATGAGCAAGGAACGATGTTTTAGAAAATCCTTACTACTTGATTATTAATCCCTAGAGCTAACGTTCCACATTCCCAAGGTGGTGAGTGCTTATGGTCGCCTTCCTCCATCAGCGCAGCCAGCATGGTAGGTATCTCACAGACCTTCTCTAGCTTGCTTTTCCTCACTTGGGGGATGCATATTGGAAAGACTGCAGGGTTCTTCTGGCAGGCAGCCTGGGGGTCTTGTGGGCCTTTGGAGTTGTCTCTAGCTTCTAGATGCTGCTGTCATGGGTGTTCCTGGCTCTGTTCATCTTCAGAGACAAGCATCTCAAAGACAACATGGGAAGTTTATAGCACTGGTGCTTGCTCGCCTTGTTTGCTTGTTTGTTTTTCTATTCTGGTCTGCTGTGGAACTTGTCACCATGTCCCCTCCCCATGGACTGATTTTCCTACCCTCCACTATCCCTTAAGTATTCACTCTCAGACTGAGCAGTGTCCTGTTTTCCTGGTGGCTCATTTGCCAGGATCTGCAAAGGACAAGGTGCTTAGCAGGGACAGAGAGGAGCTCCAGGTGGGGAGCAGTGGCCGGGCCAGCTGACCTCAGTGCTAACCCGTGGGTCCCCTCCCTTGAATTCCTGCGATGCCTCCACCATATCCACCCTCTCCCCCCAGGGGCTGTTTCCCTTTTAGTTCTCTTGCCTTACTGTGGGCAAAAGCTTGCTCTTCTTGGTTCCTCTTATCCCAGCTAAGAAAAGCTGATGTTCATAACAAAATGAAGAGACTTGACTACACAGGAAGGTAGAAATAAGAGGAAACAGTCAGAAACAGTGCAGGCATACAAGTGTCTTGCTTCCCAAGCACAGGCAGGTTTTTGTGCCCACACTCCAGGGCTCGTCTGACTGCACTGGCTCTGCCAGGCGCTGCCCAGCTTCCTGCTTCCCCTCCCAGCCCTGCTGCTTCTGTCAGTAAAACAAAATTTTAGAGTAATGCTTTGCTTGATGCTTCGGGGGCTGTATTTCTATCACAAGTGTGGAAATTGTACTTTGCCCTGGTTTCTACGGATGCCTAAACATGTCTAGGTTGCCATTGCCTTGGCAACTGGCTGAACTGTTGGTTGTGTGTGTGGTGAAGGTTCTGGCAGGGGCTGGATGGAAGCCCCAGGTCGTCCTTAGAGCTTTTCAGCCAAGCTGGTGGTTACTCCCAAGCCCAGAGCCATATGCTCTTAGCTCCTGTTTGTCGTTTGGAGCTTCCCATTTTATTTCCCTGAGAAATCCCTGCTCGGCTGCCCTAGACTTGGGTGGGTGGTATGGCATGGCAATGCTTGCACTGATAGGGCTGATTTCTTTCGAGACTGGATTTTTGGTAACACAAGACGCAGTTCCTTAGCAGCCTTTGGCCTAAGCTTTATTCGAGGTCGGACGGGGCACAAGGGCTGCTCGTGCTCTCCCTTCAAGTTCCTTCTGCTTCTTAGGCCTGGGGCTGCTTGTTGGGGCCCAGAGCTGGGCCTTGCCTGAGAGTCCTGCAAAAGCAGGGCCTTCCAGTGTGCCAGAGGGGTACTCCTGACCACCTGTAAGTCATGGGAAGCAAGTTAATGTGATTGGATCACTGCAGTGCCACATAGTATGTCTCCTTTTATGAAGACTGAGTGAAAGCGTTGGTATAATCAATTCCAGTCTTATCCTTTGTTATTTTCTTTAATGCTGCTTGTATTTCCTTTTCGATTTATTTCTTTTCTTCTTAGTCTTGCAAATGTGAGTCTGAAGTTGCTGATGTGGGGGTTGGGGCTGGCTCATCACCTCCCCTTACAGCTCAGACAAGTCACCTTCCTTGAAGTTTTTTGGGTGTACGCTCATTTCCAGAATTGCTGTTTTTGACCCATGCTTTTATCTCTGCTGCCTCTATTAGGAACTTGCAGGTTCACGAAATTTAGAAATAATTAACATAACACGAGCTCTTACTAGTAAGTAAAGAGGTGAGTAGCCAGAGAAACCTCTTCCAATCCTCCAAACCCTCCGAAAGCCTCAGGTTAGCAGTTTGCTTGGTGGAGGTGGAGACAAACTCAGTCCATTGGGAACTCGTGGGGGTACCAGGTGGGAGAGGGAAGTTCTCTCCTTGGGGTAGAGTTGGCAAATTACCAGCCCCCACAAAGGCTGCAAAGCCTTGCTCCCCACTCCCTGTGCATCCTGCTGTCCAGGATGTCTGGCTTTTGGGGCCCTGACCTGGAACCTGGGTTGCTTTTCCCCATAGGAGGGCCTCTGTCTGGAGCAGAGGTACAGGGACAAGCCTCTGCTGTGTTTTGCTCTTGAACCAGCCCAGTCCAGTGAGGCTACAAGTGCCTGCGGTGAGCTGTTACTAGTAAGGAGCTCCGCAGCCAGGTTGCCTGGGCTTGAATCCCAGCTCTGAGATTGGTTGTGATACCTATGTCACCTTTGAAATGGGGATCATCATAGGATTGTTGTGCAGATGGGATGCATGAACGTGTGCCCTGCACTTGGGTTGGCATTGCCCTTAGAGAGCTCCACTGTAGCACAGCCATTGGTGCCTCTGAGCCTGCCAACCATCTTGCCTTGGGACTCTTTGATTCCCACTTTACAGTTGAGGAAATAGGCTCAGAGAATCTTAGTATTTCAGATCTGGGTCTACCTCAGGGTTCTCTCTTCAAAGCACTGGGGTCTCCCACAGTGGCCCTGGCTCCCCAGCAAATTAGAGAGTGACTGCCAGGGGACTGCTCCATCAGTACTATGCCCACCAGGCATGGTTTGTAGACAGAGTTTTTTTTTTTTTTTTTTTTGAGACGGAGTTTCACTCTTGTTGCCCAGGCTGGAGTGCAGTGGCGTGATCTTGTCTCACCGCAGCCTCCGCCTCCCAGGTTCAAGCGTTTCTCCCAAGTAGCTGGCATTACAGGCATGCACTACCACGCTGGGCTAATTTTGTATTTTTAGTAGAGATAGGGTTTCTCCATCTTGGTCAGGCTGGTCTTGAACTCCCGACCTCAGGTGATCTGCCCGCCTCGGCCTCCCAAAGTGCTGGGATTATAGGCGTGAGCCACTGTGCCTGGCTTGTAGATAGATTTTTTTTAATGCCTCCATACACACACATACACACACACATAAAGCATTTATATGTTACTGAAATGGGAGAGTTCCCTGGACCCCTTTGAAGTGCTTGGAACAGGGATGTGGCTGGTTTGCTCAAACCCCTCACGGGACGGGGAGCATGCAGGTGAGCAAGTGCAGGAGCCAAGGGGAGCACTTTTGGGCTCCAGCGTCACAGCAATGTCTAGGGTTGTTACGGTGCTCATTCAGCCCTCCTGTCCAGGGATGGCTTAAGTGTTAAACGGCTTAAGAGTCAGTGTGACAGCCTTTTTGGGTTCAGCATCCTGAATTGTCTGGTGTCCAGGAAGAATCAGGTCACGTGGACTTGAAGGATGGTGAATGCGGGATTTTATTGAGTGATGGAGGTGGCTCTCAGCAGTATGGGGAGCTGGAGATGGGACAGAGTGGGAAGGTGACCTTTTCCTGGGGTTTGGCCATTCTGCAGCCGATCTCCTTTCCAGCTGCCCCCAGCTGAACTCCTCTCGACTTCCTCACTTCTCTCCTCTGCCACTCTTCTGCTCCTGGGGTCTGGGATTTGGGGTTTGTATGGGCACAGGATGTCAGGCGGGCATGGTGGGCCGAAAGGCAACATTTGGTTGCAAAAACAGGAATGCCTGTTCTCATTTAGGGCCTTGGGTCCAGGCTTGAGGGTGGGGCGCTCACCCGGGACCCTGTCCTCCTTCCTCCTGTTTGTGTCATTACTATATAGAAAGGATACTGTGATTATGATTAACAAAATACCAGTTTACTTTAAAACTTGAATTTACAGTAGCCTTTTGTCATCTGGATTTTCTAAATCATTGAATGTGAAAAATACTATTATTTAGGAATCTAGCAACCTTGTTGATCTTTAAAAGGCTTGAGTTCAGAAAAAGTTTATTGTTGCCCTTTTCTTGCTCTGTGTTTTGGTGTCTGCCCTTCTGTCTGTCTGGCATCTGTGTGAGTCATGCGTCAGGGCCTGTTGGGGAGATGGAGGCTGGTGTGGCTGGGCTGAGTTACAAACTGGAAGCAAGGTTGGGAGCCCAGAATCCAAACCAGGTTCAGACTGGGAGAATATCTGAAATCCCTGCAGCAGCGAAGAAGGTTCCTATATCCACGGTCCCTGAAGGAATTTTGCTGGGTCCCCAGGTTCTCCGGGAGCATTGATGTGTCTCACTGTCATGGTACCAAAGACTTTCTGTTTTTATTCATCAACTTGCTGTACTTCCTTCTGCTCCCTCATTAACCTGGGGTTGGCTCTAGTTTCAAAGTTAATTCTGAAATCCAAACATCAGACTTCAAGGCTGGTGGCTGCCCTTGGATATGTTTGGGGCTGGCTCCTGAGAAACCTCTTTTCCGGGAAAGCTCTGGCCTGTTAGATTTTGCTCTGTAATTTTACTGCCCTGCTCACCTAATGGTAGTCATTGGTGTTCTGAGACACATGGGTGGAACTCAGCAATGTTTCTTCACCTGTATTTTTGTTTGTTTGTTTTTTGAGACAGAGTCTTGCCCTGTCGCCCAGGCTGGAGTGCAGTGATGTGATCTCAGCTCACTGCATCCTCTGCCTCGTGGGTTCAGATGATTCTCCTGCCTCACTCTGCCTGCTGAGTGAGGTAATAGCTGGGACCACAGTCATGTGCCACCATGCCTGGCTATTTTTTGGTGACCTGTATTTGGATCTTATATCTACATCAGAATTTCATGCAAATAGATTCTTTCCCCCTAGAAATGGACTCAGACATTTTTGCATGCAATTCCATTGTATTCATAAATCCCCATTCATTTTTATTTATTTATTTATTATTTATTTATTTTTTGAGATGGAGCCTCGCTGTCGCCCAGGCTGGAGTGCAGTGGCACCATCTTGACTCACTGCAACCTCTGCCTTCTGGGTTCAAGCGATTCTCCTGCCTCAGCCTCCAGGGTAGCTGGGACTATAGGTGCGTGCCGCCACACCCGGCCAATTTTTTCTATTTTTGGTAGAGACGGGGTTTTACCGTATTAGCCAGGATGGTCTCAATCTCCTGACCTTGTGATCCGCCCGCCTCTCCCTCCCAAAGTGCTGGGATTACAGGCGTGAGCCACCGCACCTGGCCAAATCCCCATTCACGTATTCAGCAAATATTTGAATGCCTGCCATGTGCTAGGCATGGTTCTAGGCAATGGAGTTACAACAGGAACAACATAGTCCATGATCTTACATTCTGGTCGCAGGAGGCAGAGCACGATTAAACACCCCCAGCCTGGTATGGAGGGCAGGCCAGGCTCAGTGCGCTGGAGGGTCCAGGCCTTATCACCCCCTGCCTAGGGCTCTGCTTGTTGCCAACCTCCCAGCCCCCTTCTAGCCTTCACTTCCCTGAACTGGTTTCTGACTTCACAATCATTATCAGAATGATTTTTAAAAAATTTAATGTTTCTTGAAGCTCATTTTGTGCCAGGTGTCCTATTTTTCCTTGCATGATTACACTTAGTCTCATGACAACTTTGTTTTGCAAGTGAGAAAGCTGGGCCTAGGCCTCATACCTAGGAAATGTGATGTGTGGTTTTGATCAGCATGCAGCTTGAGGCTATAGAACTCAGTAAGCCAGGCCTGAGGACACCATCAGAAATACCAACAACAAATTCAGTGTGTCCATTTTGGCCCGGACCGTCTCTATTCTCTGCTTTTTTTTTCCCCCCCCGATTGAGACAGGGCCTCCCTCTGTCACCCAGGCTAGAGTGCAGTGGTGTGATTGTGGCTCACTGCAGCATCCAACTCCAGGGCTTAACGATCCTCTCGCCTCAGCCTCCCAAACTACAAGTGTGTGCCGTCGTACCTGGCCAATTTTTTTTTTTTTTTTTTTTTTTGAGATGGAGTCTTGCTCTGTTGCCAGGCTGGAGTACAGTGGCTTGATCTCGGCTCCCTGCAACCTCTGCCCCCCAGGTTCAAGCAATTCTCCTGCCTCAGCCTCCCGAGTAACTGGGATTACAGGCATGCGCCACCATGCCCAGCTAAGTTTTGTATTTTTAGTAGAGACGGAGTTTCAGCATCTTGGCCAGGCTGGTCTCGAACTCCTGACCTTGTGATCCACCCATCTCGGCCTCCCAAAAGTGCTGGGATTACAGGCTGAGCCACCGCGCCTGGCCTCATACCTGGCTAATTTTTAAATTTTTCTGGAGACTGGGGAAGGGGGCAGGTCTCATTGTGTTGTTCAGGCTGGTCTTGAACTCCTGGCTTCAAGTGATCCTCCTGCCCCGGCTTCCCAGAGCACAGGGATTACAGGTGTGGGTCACCGTGCCTGGCCACTGTTTATTTTAGCGATCAAATTGCCTTGCTCAAGGAGGAAAACATGGGTGGAACGTGCTTTAAGGCCTCTGTCTGGTGGACATTATAGGCACTTGAAGTCACTAAGTCTGTATTTTTTTTTTTTTTTTTTTTGAGACGGAGTCTCGCTGTGCTCCCAGGCTGGAGTGCAGTGGCGTGATCTGGGCTCACTGCAAGCTCCGCCTCCCGGGTTCACGCCATTCTCCCGCCTCAGCCTCCCAAGTAGCTGAGACTACAGGCGCCCACCACCACGCCCGGCTAGTTTTTTTTTTTGTATTTTTAGTAGAGACGGGGTTTCACCATGTTAGCCAGGATAGTCTCGATCTCCTGACCTCGTGATCCACCCGCCTCGGCCTCCCAAAGTGCTGGGATTACAGGCTTGAGCCACCGCGCCCGGCCAAGTCTGTATATTTATTGTTGGCAAAATTGTGTGATCCCATCCTTATTTCCAAATAACTGCCTCGTGGATGGCATTTGAAATGCATATGTAGTTCTTGACTGAGTAGATGTGTATGCACTCTGGTTTTTCCACACCAGACACTTGCTGTCTTGTTGTAACTTTTAAGGTCCTGCCCAATGGACAGAGTAACTTCCTGAAAAGTTGCTTTAAAAAACCTTGTTTCCTCAGTGGACGGAGGGTGCAATGAAACTGCATTTGTGATCCTGACTCAGTCCCAACCAAGCAGAACCTTTATTCTGACTGGAGGTTTGCAAGCTGCCATCCTCCTGGCACCAAAAGCAGCCTGTTCTTTAAATATTTGCATTGGGTAACTTTGTAGCTCTGTTTCCTTCTAAGGCTTGCCACACTTCATGTCAGAAGCAGAGCTCCTCCTCTGGAGTTGTTGTGAAACATGACTCGATGCCAGGGTGCAGTTTCTCCGCAGTCAGCTCACTTTATAGAGGAAGAACTGGGCTGCTTCAGCTCAGTGTGACTTAAACATTGCAGTGTTCAGTCTTGCTTCCTGGCAGTTGGGGCCCAGAGCAGCCCTGAGGCTGGGAGGGGGGACATTGTCCCCTTTGACTATGTGAGTGTTGGAAGCAGGGTCCTGAGAGAGAGTCCAGGAGGCAACCTAAATGGAATTTTCAGTCAAAAGGGGCAGGGCACAGTTGCGGGAGTCCTGGTCTAAAGTCCAGTGAGGGCCGGGCGCGGTGGCTCAAGCCTGTAATCCCAGCACTTTGGGAGGCCGAGACGGGCGGATCACGAGGTCAGGAGATCGAGACCATCCTGGCTAACACGGTGAAACCCCGTCTCTATTAAGAAATACAAAAAATTAGCTGGGCGCGGTGGCGGGCGCCTGTAGTCCCAGCTACTCGGGAGGCTGAGGCCGGAGAATGGCGTGAACCCGGGAGGCGGAGCTTGCAGTGAGCTGAGATCGGGCCACTGCACTCCAGCCTGGGCGACAGAGAGAGACTCCGTCTCAAAAAAAAAAAAAATAAAAAATAAAAAAATAAAGTCCAGTGAGATGGAGACTGGGGCTTGGGGTGGGATGGGGATTGCTGACAAGAAAGAAGGATCTCTGGGCCAGGGAAGAGGCAGCTGCATTCGCTGGCTGCGAGGCAGAGGCTCTAGGTGTGGATATGCTGGGGTGCTCCCCGAAGCCCCCAGACCTTTCATATGTTAGCATTCCCGTAGATGGGGCATGTAGGACCCCTGCCCTGGGCCCTTTTTTCAGTGTGACTCTCCCTACAGGGTGAGGAATCTGAGGTGTCAAGAAGTGGTATCTCCCTAAAACTTGTGCCTCTCCCTTTAGGCCATGCACAGGGGCAGAGACCCTGGAATTCCCTGCCCCAGTAACCCCCAGCCCCCATACACAGCCTGCATGGGCCGCCTCCCTGGTGCGTCCTGCTGAGGGTAGGCTGTGCACTGTGTGCGTGTGCCTCCAGCCAAAGGTGGCTGAATGGTGGCCATGGGCAGGGTGTGTGTGGACACAGCGTGGGTGTACAGGCTGGGGTGTCCCCACAAGCACGCCTGAGGGTCTTTGTGGCACAGGACACAGCCCTGGATTCATGTGTGTGCTTGGTTTCTTGAATGGTAAAGTTCATGCTTATTTTCTGGGTGTGCTTGGGGCCTATCTGACACACGGGGCTTGGGGCCATGCCTGGAACCCCAGTTGCATGGGGAGGTGGGGTTAAGAGCAGGCCTGTCCCCTGCTCAGCCCTTCTTCCCACCAAACCAGCCACATGTGAGGAGGAGCACACTCCACTGTCATTTTACCCAAATGGCTTTCCCTCTTGGCTTTTGTTAGCATTCTGGCGCAATATCAGAAGGATTCCAGTCTACATCGTGGTCTTCTTGAGAGCTCATATTTGATTTCCGCTTTAGCTCAGTGGACTTTAGCCTGGAGGAATCCCAGTGAAGAGTTTTTAATGTTGACCTATGGAGCTTGTCCAGCAGCAAACCACAGATACTGTGGCGTGGGGGTGAGCAACTCTTGTGGAAACAAGGCAGTTGCCTTCTTCAGCTGCATAGGAGTGCTTCAGGAACCTTTTGGGCCACATGCTTCTTGTGATTTCCTGACTTCCAGGAAGGGGGGGGAAGTGATGTCTGGGTCCCACAGTGCACATGGCCATCCCTGGTGCTGCCCTTCCAGGAGGAACTGCCAGGTCGGACATGGAGATGAACCCGGAGAGCTTCCTTCGGGTCTGGTCGGCCTTCGGGGCATTCCTGCCAGTCTCAGAAGATGACAGTCTGCAATCATGTTATCACCAACGTGGAAAAAATAAGGGCAGTGCAGTTTTCATGTGTGTAAGGTTAGCAACTGCCCTTTCTTGGGAAGGGCTTTTTCTGCATAAAATTTTGACCATTGTACCTTTTACATTTTAAAATGTCCTGTCTTCCCGTGTTGGAAAAGAGCTGGTAGTTTCTAAAGGATATTTTTACTTGGCAAAATAAAAAGTAAGCAGGCTTATGTTATTCCACCTTCAAATTTGAAACAGTTTTATTGAGTTATAATGAACAGGCGTTAAGTTTTGGCATATGAATACACTATTAAGCCATCATCGCAAACAAGATAGTGAGAAGTCCACCCTCTGAGGGTTCTTCCTGCTACTTGGGGTCGCTCTGGCTCCCCTTTCTTCCAGGCCACCACTGCTCTGCTCTGCTCTTCGTCACTCTAGAATCATTTGCATTTTCTAAAATTTTATGTAAATGGAATCATACAGTATGTATTTTTTTTTTTTTTTTTTTTTTTTGAGATGGAATCTTTCTCTGTTGCCCAGGCTGGAGTGCAGTGGTGTGATCTCAGCTCACTGCAACCTCCGCCTCCCAGGTTCAAGTGATTCTCCTGCCTCAGTCTCCCAAGTAGCTGGGACTACAGTCACACGCTGCCACGCCCGGCCAATTTTTTTGTGTTTTTAGTAGAGACTGGGCTTCACTCTGTTGCCCAGGCTGGTCTCGAACTCCTGAGCTCAGGCAGTCCGCCCGCCTCAGCCTCCCAGAGTGCTGGGATTACAGATGTGAGCCACCGCTTCCGGCCAGTATATATTCTTTTTACAGTATGTATTATTTTTAGTCTGGCTTATTTCACTCAGTAAAATTACTTTGAGATTGTTGTAGCATTTATCAGTTTCATTTTTTAAAAAATCCAATGCATGGGCATTTTACAATTTGTTCATTCACCTATTGACGGACATTTGGGCTGTTTCCACTTGGTGTAATCACAAATGAAGATACTATGTTGTGAAAAGATGTTACAAAAAAATAAGGTGCTGTCAACATTTGTGTGCCAGTCTTTGTGGGGACATCTACTTTCTTTTTATCAACAATTTAATGGAGACAGTTGCCCAGACTGATCTTGAACTCCTGGGCTTAAATGATCCTCCTGCCTCAGTCTCCCAAAGTGCTGGGATTATAGGTGTGAACCACTGCACTCGGCCAATATCTGCTTCCGCTTTCCTGCGGTAAATACCTAGAGTGGAATGAATGGTTAGGTGATTTGGTGGGTGTACGTTTAACATGTCCAGACACTGCCAAGCTTTTCCAAAGTGCTTTGCACACCTCACCAGCACTGGGTTCTAGTTCCCCCACATTCTCCCCAACACTTGGTGTGTGTAGTCTTTTGTGTGTTTTTTTTTTTTTTGAGACGGAGTCTCACTCTGTCGCTCAGGCTGGAGTGCAGTGGTGCCATCTCTGCTCATTGTAAACTCTGCCTCCCGGGTTCGTGCCATTCTCCTGCCTCAGCCTCCTGAGTAGCTGGGACTACAGGCACCTGCAGCCACGCCCGGCTAATTTTGTATTTTTAGTAGAGACGGGATTTCACCGTCTTAGCCAGGATGGTCTCGATTTCCTGACCTCGTGATCCACCCACCTTGGCCTCCCAAAGTGCTGGGATTACAGGTGTGAGCCACCGCGCCTGATTGTATGTGTAGTCTTTTTAATTTTTGCCGTTCTGGTAGGTTTAATTTGCATTTCCCTTGTGAGTAAGGGTGGTTACTCTCTTTTCCTGAACCTATTTGCTATCCGTGTATCTCCCTCAGTGAAGTATCTCTTTAAATCACTTGCCTGTTGAAAAAGTTGAGTTATTATTATTAACTTAGTTTTGAGGTTTTTAAAAATATATTTTGGATACAATTCCTTGATCAATTATATAATTTGCAAATATTGACTCCCTGTCTGAGGCTGTCTTTTCACTCTTTTAACAGTGTCTTTTGAAGAACAGAAGTTTTAAACATTTGCTGAAGTCAATTTGTTCTTTTATGGCTTGTGCTTTTATGGTTGGTGTCACAGCTAAAATCTTTGCCTACTCCCACGTCACAAATATTTTCTCATGTGTCGTCTAGAAATTTTATAGTTTTATGTTCTACATTTAGGCCTGTGATCCATTTTGAACTTTTAAAATGTGGTGCGATATGTAAATTGAAGGTTTGTGTGTGTACGTGTGTGTGTGTGTCTGTGGATAACTAGTTGTTTCAGTACCATTTGTTGAAAAGTCCCCAAAACTTTTGGGGAAAATTTCTAATTGGTGAAACCCAAAGGTCTGGGAATTGCGGTTCTGGGCTCTTGGATCTCTTCATGACTGTTTACTGTTCTCAGCTTCCTACGGCATGGCTTTCTCTTTATCCCACCTGGGAGTCCCCGGCTCCTGACAGCAGGGTCTTTATCATTGGATAGGGCTGGGAAAGGGACTGGGCGATGCCCGCTGGATCCCGCACAGTCGCTCTCCTTCTTCCCTGGGCCATACAGAGGCTTCTGGTTGGTGGATTCTGGGCTTTGTCTCATTTCCGGAGGTGACTAGAGGGTTGCCAGGACAGAGAGGTGGAGGGACAAGAAGCCTTCTGTGCCTGGATGGGTGGGGCGGGGCTCAGGCTGAGAAAGGTGGGAGGGGCTGTTCCTGGTTCTGCGAGAGCTGACAGCCTTGAGACCTGCAGCCAGCTGAGACCAAGGGTACTGGGCTCTGCTCTGGGCCACTGCTTCTCCTTGACAAGCTTTATGACTGGAGGGGATGGGGGCGGGAGGGGCTAACACGTGTTCATTCTTTTCCCTTCAGTCACAAAGTGACTCTGAGCAGTCTCCAAGCCTATACCATTGTACAGCAGCTTCCTAGGAGGTGGTAAAGTCTCCATCTGCTTTTTGATCTGGGGGCAGTGGGTTCTGACTCATAAACTGCTGGTACTACTAGTCCTAGCACTAGTAGTTCCACCACCACCTAATAGTGATGGAGCTTTCTTCTGCTGTAAGCACTTTGTGTATAGAACCCATTCAGTCCTCACAACAGCTCTGTGAGGTGGCTGCTGTCCGTTTTACAGATGAGGAAACTGAGGCACAGAGAAGGTGACCATCTGGAAGAAGTCTTTGGGCTGTGCTTTTCGTTGAAGGATAAATATGGTTTAGCATTTTTCATTAGCTCTTGAGCCAAATAGAGTGTTTCCATGACCCTCTTCCACATCTTCATGTTCTTATCCGCAACGGGGAGGGGTCGGACTGTCTGAGATTAAAATTCTTGAGTGGTTCTCTGTTGTTATCACAATAAAATCCAAACTTGTGGTCTGACTCCTGCTTACCCCTTTTTTTTTTTTTTTTTTTTTGAGACGGAGTCTTGCTCTGGCGCCCAGGCTGGAGTGCAGTGGCCGGATCTCAGCTCACTGCAAGCTCCGCCTCCCGGGTTCACGCCATTCTCCGGCCTCAGCCTCCCGAGTAGCTGGGACTACAGGCGTCCGCCACATCGCCCGGCTAGTTTTTTGTTATTTTTTAGTAGAGACGGGGTTTCACCATGTTAGCCAGGATGGTCTCGATCTCCTGACCTCGTGATCCACCCGTCTTGGCCTCCCAAAGTGCTGGGATTACAGGCTTGAGCCACCGCGCCCGGCCTGCTTACCCCTTGAGTCTCATCTCTTGCCACACTCCTGAACTTCTTGCGTTTCTCCCTGTGCAAATCTTGTCTCTACTGCATATGCCATTCTTCCCGTCTTTGCCTGCTGAACTCATCCTTCAAAACTTGGCTCTAGTTTCACCTTCCCCTCCCTCCAGGTGTTTTGCCTGTGGGCCTGCAGAGTGAATGGTCCACCTCCACCCCCCATACTCCTCATGTGTGGTGTGACTGACCTGTTTGTCTTCTGTGGGGTTAGGAGCTGGGTAGGCGGAGGGCAGGGGACTGCTTTTTGCATTGGAATGCGCAGTTCTTAGCTCTGAAATGGCATATCATAGGCAAGCAGGCTCTGTGGGATGAACAGTGCAGGCATGAGTGATATGAGGATCTGTGGTCCTAAGACTGATTCATTCTTTGGGAGGAGTATCCCTTCTTACCCAAAGCCAGTTGGTTTGTGGCCATCTGTGTTACAAGTGCCTAGGGCTGCCCTCATGTGGAAAGTCACATTGACTGACTGCAGAAATTAGCTGTGTTTAAAAAGCATTCATTTTTTAAACCTGTTTAAATGCTTCAACTGGCATATATATATATATACACACACACATATATACATATATACACACACACACGTATTTCCCCTCCAAGAGAATGAGTTTTCTTTTCTTTCTTTCTTTTTTTTTTTTTTGAGACAGAGTCTCACTATGTCGCCCAGGCCGGAATGCAGTGGCACGATCTCAGCTCACTGAGGTAATCTCCGCCTCCCAGGTTCAAACCATTCTCCTACCTCAGCCTCCCAAGTAGCTGGGACTACAGGTGCCCACCACCATGCCCAGCTAATTTTTTTGTATTTTTGGTAGAGATGGGGTTTCACTGTGTTGACCAGGCTGGTCTTGAACTCGTGACCTCGTGATCTACCCGCCTCGGCCTCCCAAGGTGCTAGGATTATAGGTGTGAGCCACTGCACCTGATCTTTTTTTTTTTGAGATGGAGTTTCACTCTTGTTGCCCAGCCTGGAGTGCAGTGGTGTGATCTCCGCTCACTGCAACCTCCACCTCCCGGGTTCAAGCGATTCTCCTGCCTCAGCCTCCTGAGTAGCTGGGATTACACCACCATGCTCGACTAATTTTTTTGTATTTTTAGTAGAGATGGGATTTCATCATGTTGGCCTGGCTGGTCTCTACCTCCTGACCTCAGGTGGTCCACCCACCTCGGCCTCCCAAAGTGCTGAGATTACAGAGTTTTCTATTGTGTTAAGAAACTAACTAGACCAGGTGCAGTGGCTCATACCTGTAATCCCAGCACTGTGGGAGGTCAGTGCAGGAGGATTGCGTGAGCCTAGGAGTTTGGGACCAGCCTGGGCAACATAGTGAGACCCTGTGTCTACAGAAAATTTAAAACTAGCAAAGTGTGGTGGTATGTGCCTGTGGTCCCAGCTATTCGGGAGGCTGAGGTGGAAGGGTCGCTTGAGCCTAGGAAGTCAAGGCTACAGTAAGCCATGATTGCACCACTGCACTCCAGTCTGGATGACAGACTCACTCCTAAAAACAAAAAAACAATTTCTTTGACCATCATTCAGATCATGGATTTAAGTTTCTACATTTTTTCCCAAATGCATGTGATGTCATTATAAATTTTATGGTAAGCTAAAAAAATAATCTGAGTTTTGAAAATGTTTATTTGGAATGTGTGGGCTGGGGCCAACATGAATTAGATTGGATCAAGTTTGGTATCTCTTTTTGAAAGAGAAGGAAGTTTGGAGAGCAATGTTAACTGAACTGCGTTTGGTACAGAGAGCTATTTAGAAATGTTTTGCTACATTTCACTGAAATCTTCATACCTGTGGCTACATTATTTTCTTCCTAAGCTGCTGTAGTTAGGAGCAGTTATACTTTTGGCCAATGGACCCTAAACCTGGACTCTTACGGGTTGCTGAATTTGAACCAGATTTTCAGTTCATTGCATAATGTATTTTTTTCTTTAATTACAAGGAGGCAGGATTAACCAATCTTGGGAAGTAGAAGGTTGAGTTGTACCTTGATGAAGATGAGTTCAAGCTCTATTTGATTGTGGTCCTCTCTCTCCTGCTCCAGCTATGATGTGCCCCCCCACCTCTCACTCACACACCCCACAGCTGTCTATGTCCTTGTAGGGTCTGTAACTGTAAGGGTCCTAGTAGTAGCTGTGAATGAAAAGTGTTCAGGGACTATCTTCTCCTTGTCTTTGGTGCCTGGGACAAAACCTATATTTTCTAAGTGGTTTTACTTTTGTGTTCTCTGAAACAGGCATTTATGTGTTTATTTATTTTGTTTTTGAGCCACAGACGTTGAGTTTACAGACGTAAACCACTACGTCCAGCCTGGAACAGGCATTTTAAAATGTGTTCTGGAGGTTTTATGGCTCACGCCTGTAATCCCAGCACTTTGGGAGGCCGAGGCGGGTAGATCATGAAGTCGGGAGATCGAGACCATCCTGGCTAACACAGTGAAACCCTGTGTCTACTAAAAATACAAAAAATTAGCCAGATGTGGTGGTGCGCACCTGTAGTCCCAGCTACTTGGGAGGCTGAGGCAGGAGAATCACTTGAACCCAGGAGGTGGAGGTTGCAGTGAGCCAAGATCACACTGCTGCATTCCAGCCTGGGTGACAGAGTGAGACTCCATCTCAAAAAAAAAAAAAGAAAAGAAAAGAAAAGGAATGAATGTACCAGTCTTCTGAACATGGTGCCGTGGGTGTGTGTGTGTGGTGCTTGCTCCTGGACTCAGGGTGGGGTGTCTCGAACCAATGGTGGGTGGCCAGTGAGGTCCCTCAGGGGCAGAGCCACCTGCGTTTAGGGGTGTCATCTAGGGGCTGGAGATGAAATTTTTATCTGTGGGAAGCTAAGCAGCCCATGTAATAACAGTGATGATCAGTGTTGGTGCACCCAAGGTTAGTGCTGTTATCACTTTTTTACACATAAATGAAATGGAGGCTCAGAGAGATAGTTAAGATATTTGTTCAGGGACACATGGGTAGTAAGTGACAGAGTCAGGGTTTGAACCCAGGTCAGTCTTGGTGTGTTGTGTATAAATTCAGACAGACCGCCGACCAAGTCATCAAGAATGTCTTCTCTTTTTTTTTTTTTTTTGAGACGGAGTCTCGCTCTGTGCCCAGGCTAGAGTGCAGTGGCCGGATCTCAGCTCACTGCAAGCTCCGCCTCCCGGGTTCACGCCATTCTCCTGCCTCAGCCTCCCGAGTAGCTGGGACTACAGGCACCCGCCACCACGCCCGGCTCATTTTTTGTGTTTTTAGTAGAGACGGGGTTTCACCGTGTTAGCCAGGATGGTCTCGATCTCCTGACCTCGTGATCCGCCCATCTCGGCCTCCCAAAGTGCTGGGATTACAGGCTTGAGCCACCGCGCCCAGCCAAGAATGTCTTCTCATTGACTACGCATCAAGGGTGGGTGGAGTGGACTCTACAGGCTGTCTGAGGGGTGTTGGTAGTCAGGGAAGGTGTCAGTGGAAATGGAGTATCTATGTATGTGTGTGTGTAGGTATGTGTGATTTACGTTCAGTAAACTTTACTCAAGAAGGGAGTCTTAGGGGCTTTATTATATAGGCAGTGGGAATCAAAGGCTTTTAAGCAGAAGAGAAAGGTGAGACCACATCTAGGTTTCGGGAAGATTTTTTTAGAATGGGTAGAAAAGGGTAGAGATTAGATGCAGTAGCTGCTGCTCCTTCTTAGGGTCTTTGCACATGGGGTTCCCACTTCCTGGAATGTTCTTTGTCTTCAGGTCATAAAAAAGCCCACCCTCAGTGGTCACTGATGTTGCTCTCTGCCCTGAAGTAGCCCTCTGCTGTGTCTGAAGTCATCGTGTTCCCATGTGGATTTTAGTGTGTGTCTCCAACCCCCATTAGAGTGTCACTGTCATGCACAGTGCAGGGCCCCGAAAGGCCTCGGTGAACTGTGGAGGAATGAGCCCTGAAGGGGCAGGTGGTGAGATGGAGCCTGTCTGCTGGTAACCGTGCTGGGAAGGGGTTGCGGGGGGAGAGGGGAACCAAGGTCATTTCTTTTAGGTGTTTGATTTCGTTTGACCAGATGAATGCTGCCCTTGATTGATACTCACGAGTGTTTTCGTTGGGGGCCGCCGCGCTTTTCTAAACAGCCAGGATGCTTGCCAGACTCCCTGACCATGCTGCAGCCCAGCGTCTTGACTGACGCAGTGGCATGGTTTTGCTTAGCTTGAATTGCTTTTCCTTTTCTGTTGGGCAAGTTCTCTTTTGTTAGTGATCATTTCCCTCTTTTAAATCTCCTAGCATAGTTCCTGGTCTTCTTTTTCTGTTTTTCCCTTGCCTAATGCTTTCTTTTTCTGTGTTAATTCTGGGAAAAGGGAAATCACCTTGAGGGTGCTTGGCTAAAACTACAGAGCGAGGGGATGGTTGTTTGGAAAGTCAAGCATGAGCCTCCTGACTTGGGGCATTGGTCCAATCAAGAAGACCTTGATATTTCTTTGTGTTGGGGGTGTGGGGTTAAGCCAGGTGGCTGGTGGCTCTACAGTGGCCCTGTGATGGACATCAGTCCTGCAGTCAGCAAGGGGTGGGCAGGGTGGGCGTGGGAGGGTGGAGAATCACTTTAGTTGGAGGTGAGAGAGACTGTGGAGAACCTGGGTTTGCTCAGTGATTCCTGAGTGGGGAGGGATTAGGCACCTGGGAGACTTCTCAGATTCCTAGGAATCAGACCTTACCCCTCCCTCTGAATAGAATGTGGTGAAGGCAGACAGAAGCTTAAAAACCAGCTGGAGCTGGAGCTGGATGACACGTGAATGTGTCTGTGTGTATGTCTGTTGGAGGGGCTGTTCTTTGTCCTGTTTTCTTTATGTTTTGCAAATGTTTCAATACCAAGTGGGTCCTTCTCAGGGGTGGCTGAGGGCTGGTGGCAGTGTGTTCGGTTGCACCTAGGTGCTGTAAAGGTGACCCTCCTGGACCTGGCCCTGGCCCTGCATATGGAGAGAAGTGAGGCCAGTGGGGGGCCACAACAGAGCCTTGGAGTTTGCCCATCTGCTGCCCTTGTGGGCAGAATGTGGAGCCCATCAGGAATGGCTTGTGGGAGACAGCCAGTCTCTGGGGTGAGTACCCCATCCAGAGAGGTGCACAGCTGATGGAGTCTCGCTCTGTCGCCGAAGCTGGAGTGCTGGAGTGCAGTGATGTGATCTCTGCTCACTGCAACCTCTGCCTCCATTTTCTTTCTTTTCTTTTTTTTTTTTTTGTGATGAAGTCTCGCTCTGTTGCCCAGGCAGGAGTGCAGTGGTGCAATCTCGGCTCACTGCAAGCTCCGCCTTCTGGGTTCATGCCATTCTCCTTCCTCAACCTCCCACATAGCTGGAACTACAGGCGCCTGCAACCACGCCCAGCTAATTTTTTGTATTTTTAGTAGAGACGGAATTTCACTGTGTTAGCCAGGATGGTCTTGATCTCCTGACCTTGTGATCTGTCTGCCTCGGCCTCCCAAAGTGCTGGGATTACAGGCGAGAGCCACCGCACCTGGCCTGATTGCTTTTTTTTTTTTTTTTGAGACGGAGTCTCGCTCTGTTGCCCAGGCTGGAGTGCAGTGGCCGGATCTCAGCTCACTGCAAGCTCCGCCTCCCGGGTTTACGCCATTCTCCTGCCTCAGCCTCCCGAGTAACTGGGACTACAGGCGCCCGCCACCTCGCCCGGCTGGTTTTTTGTATTTTTTTAGTAGAGACGAGGTTTCACCGTGTTAGCCAGGATGGTCTCGATCTCCTGACCTCGTGATCCGCCCATCTCGGCCTCCCAAAGTGCTGGGATTACAGGCTTGAGCCACCGCGCCCGGCCCTGATTGTGTTTTTTGTAGAAAGCAGCCGGCTTTCCTGACCTTCGGTTACCAAACAGGACAAGCGAATCTACATATATCCATCTCTAGGGTTTAGTTTAGAACAAGAAAAACTAGGGGTGGAGCCCACTTTTGTTTTCCAATCTCTCCCCAGCTGCTTTTTTCAGGTAGGTAGTTGCCTCTTTTGGGGTCTCATTGTTACTGAGCTGGGTGGTGATGTGCTGAGAAGGAAGACCTGTGCTCTTTGTCTTGGGGATGTTTTCTGCCCTCCTGGTGTTAAGATAATCTTGTAAGTGTCAAAGGCCACAGCTCTGCAGCCTTTAGGCATAGGTGAGGTAAGAGAAATTTCATTTTCATTTCCTTCTGGTTTACCCTGCTCCTTATTCCCAGATGCCCTGAAACACCGATTAAAGGGAGTAGTTTTTACCCCAGGAACCTTTGCAGCAGGTGTAGTCAACCTGCTAGCCTGGGTCAGGCAGTGCAGATCACAGTCATGCTTTTCTCCTGGCCATGTGGGTTTTCACCTCATCTCTAGATCTAGTTTGGGGAGATGCAAGATAGGTTCAGTGTTTTACTAGGTTCACATATCAACGTCAGGGTAGCTTCAGAGAGGCCTGGGACCTAGAGCATTTGTTTCAGGTGGGAAATTGAGAATTCTGAATTCTGTACTCTTATTAACTTGTCCTGGTCTTTAAACAAATTATATAGTTGTTTCTTTTCGTTGAGGGCAGGAAGAATTTTATTTAGGAAGTGCTAAGTACTAGGCTGTGTATGGTGGCTCACACCTGTAATCCCAGCACATTGGGAGGCTGGGACAGGCAGATAACTTGAGTTCAGGAGTTCGAGGCTAGCCTGGGCAACATGATGAAACTCCGTCTGTACAAAAAAACATAAAAATTAGCCAGGCGTGGTGGTGCACACCTGTGGTCCCAGCTACTCAGGAGGCTGAAGTGGGAGGATTGCTTGAGCCCAGGAGGCTGAGGCTGCAGTGAGCCAAGACTGCATCATTGCACTCCCGCCTTGGTGACAGAGCCAGATCCTGTCTCAAAAAAAAAAAAAAAAAAAAAAAGTGCTAAGTGCTGTGCCCATAGCCTGTGCATAGCTTCTTCAGCCCAGGTTTACACTAGATTATTTCCTGACCTGACATGACATCTGATCAGTGGTCATTAAGTGTCTGTCTCATGAGATGGGGACTGACCACCAGTCAGTTAACTGAAGAACAAAGACAAAGATTCTTAAAAAACAATACATAGTTTAGGGATGTAAAAAAATGATAGGCATGATAGTGTACTCCTATAGTCCCAGCTACTCAGGAGGCTGAGGTGGGAGGATGACTTGAGCCCAGGAGTTTAAGACCAGCCTGGGCAACATAGCAAGACCCTATCTCTTAAAAACCAAAAATTGATATATTCTCATATGTCAATCTTTTATTGTCCTTTTCTTTTACTTTCAGTTTACTAATGAGAACTGCTAGTTATTTTTTTGCGTATGCCACACCGATAATTGATTGTCTTCAATATCTGTTTTTTCTTTTTTTTTTTTGAGACGGAGTCTTGCTCTGTTACCCAGGCTGGAGTGCAGTGGTACAAGCTCGGCGCACTGCAACCTCTGCCTCCTGGGTTCAAGTGATCCTCCTGCCTCAGCCTCCCGAGTAGTTGGGATTACAAGTGTGTGTCACCATACCCAGCTAGTTTTTTTTTTTCTTTTTCTTTTTTTTTTTTTTTTTTTGAGATGGAGTCTCGCTCTGTTGCCTAGGCTGGAGTGCAGTGGCACAATCTCGACTCACTGCAGCCTCCACCTCCTGGATTTGAGCAATTCTTTTGCCTCAGCCTACTAAGTAGCTGAGACTACAGGCATGTGCCACCACACCCGGCTAATTTTTGTATTTTCTTTTTTTTTTTTTTTTTTTTAGACGG
>NC_037678.1:7613708-7784031 GCF_003255815.1 Theropithecus gelada
GGACTACAGGCGCCCGCCACCTCGCCCGGCTAGTTTTTTGTATTTTTTAGTAGAGACGGGGTTTCACCGTGTTAGCCAGGATAGTCTCGATCTCCTGACCTCGTGATCCGCCCGTCTCGGCCTCCCAAAGTGCTGGGATTACAGGCTTGAGCCACCGCGCCCGGCCTTCATTTTTTTTTTAGACGGAGTTTCACTCTTTTTGCCCAGGTTGGAGTGCAATGGCGCAATCTCAGCTCACTGCAACCTCTGCCTCCCAGGTTCAAGCGATTCTCCTGCCTCAGCCTCTTGAGTAGCTGGGATTACAGGCGTGTGCCACCCTGCCTGGCTAATTTTTGTATTTTTAGTAGAGACGGGGTTTCTCCATGTTGGTCAGGCTGGTCTTGAACTCCCAACCTCAGGTGATCCACCCGCCTTGGCCTCCCAAAGTGCTGGGATTACAGGCGTGAGCTACCGCGCCCGGCTCTTTTTTCTTTTCTTAAGAAAAACTTCTAGGCTAGCGTGCAGTGGCATAATCTCGGCTCACTGCAACCTCCGCCTCCCGTGTTCAAGCGATTCTCATGTCTCAGCCTCTTGAGCAGCTGGGATTACAGACGCCTGCTACCACGCCTGGCTAATTTTTGTATTTTTAGTAGAGATAGGGTTTCACCATGTTGACCAGGCTCAAACTCCCGACCTCAGGTGATCCACCTGCCTCTGCCTCCCAAAGTGCTAGCATTACAGGCGTGAGCCACTGCACCTGGCCAGATATCTCTATATTTCCATAAATCTATAAATAAAAACACAAACAGATGAACCATCATTGGGCCTTGGGCAGTGGTATGGACACTTGAATTGTTTTCGAAGTTTCTATGTCTCAGCTAGTATCGGTGCTGGCTGTTTCTCCTAAGCAGTGGAGCATTGAAGTACCCCTGTCGTCTATGCTGTATTGCTGGGGGATTGGTCAACAGGATGCATTCCTTTCTGTCACAGTTCATTATACTGGTCAAAGTTCTGTGGTGGCCAGCTAACCTGAGCATAATCAGTTCCTTGGAAGACTTTGGGTGAGGTGGCTTCATAGACTCATAGGAAACCTGAAAAGAAGTCAGAGGAGAAACCATTGTTTTGAAGGAGTAGGGAGATTTCCCAAAGCCCAGCTGGAATGCTGTTGCTTGGAGGAGGAACCAGTTAAGGGACAGGGACCAGCCTTTTTGGAAATGCTTTGTAGAATCCCCTAGGGAAGAGGAAATACATAAATCAAGGGCCAGGATGGGAACATACTTTTGAATATGTCTCAGATCTGAGTCCACCTGAATACGCAGGCCAAAAAGCATAGCACATCATTCATAAGAACTCCAGAAATGTTGCCCGACTACCTCCCACAACTTACCATCAGTGCAGGCATGGAAACCTTCCTACTTTCTGCTCTGTGTGGGTGGGTGAATGTGAGTGAGGAGAAACACTGTCATCTTATAGTGAAGAGCCCAGCTTTGCATTCATTCAGCAGGATGAGGGTGGACTTTTGGCTCTGCCACTAACACAGTGTGGGCCCTGTGCTCTTCTTGTGTTGTGTGTAAACAAAGACTGTGATATTTTCTGTTAGATTTCTCAGCGTTATAGGCTATTGCTTTTGTTACTGTGTGCTCATGCCAAGAGAAACAGAAGACGTATAAACAGCTAGGTGCTAATCAACTCTTGACTACTTGTTGTAGGAGAGCCTTCCACAACTTTCTCCTGACCCTCACAAACATGCATGTTTTTAAAAAAGGGAGGAACCTACTGTAGGCACTATTCAGCAGCTTGCCATTTTCACTTCTCTTGAGCTTACACACTTCTGAATTTAAGCTCTTTTGATAACAAATAATTGAAAAAAGTGCATGGCAGGTTGTAGGTGCTCATTGTGGAATGAATGAATGAATGAATGAGCCGGTAAGTGAATGTTGCACTCTGGATCTCTCTCCAGGTCACTAGTTTTTAGTAGTTACGCGACACTGAATTGCTCTAGTCTTTTGGCAGACTTGTACTAGCAGTGTATGAGTACCCCTGTATTAGTTCGTTCTCATACTGCTGTAAAGAACTACCTGAGACTGGGTAATTTATGAAGAAAAGAGGTTTAATGGACTCAGTTTCACAGGCTTGGCAGGAAGCATGGTTAGAAGGCCTCAGGAAACTACAATCATGGTGGAAAGTGAAGGGGAAGCAAGCATGTCTTACCATGGCAGAGCAGGAGACAGAGAGGGGGGACGTGCCATACACTTCAGATCTCCGAGAACACACTTACTATCATGAAAATAGTAGGGGGGATATCCGCCCCCATGATCTAATCATCTCCCATCAGGCCCCTCCCCTGACACATGGGGATTACAATTTGCCATGAGATTTGGGTGAGGACACAGAGCCTGATCACATCAACACCTTTTACTGGGCATTTCCACCAGTGGTAGACGTTGTGTTGTTTTTGCTAATCTGATGACTGAAAATGGTATTCCAGTCTTAATTATTTTTAACTAAACTTTTTTTTTCACCATTCTACTGTTTCTATGAACCACTTTTATTTTAATTTGTGTTTTCCTGAGTACTGGTGAGGTTGAGCATCATTTCACATGTTTATTGATCATTTGTATTTTTTCTTCTATGAATTCCATACCCATATCCTTTCTCCGTTTTTCCGTCTACTGGATTGTTTTGAATTTTTAGGAGGTCTTTGTATATTAGAGCTATAAATTATTTGTTGTGTGCATTGCAAATGCGTCCCCAGCTATTGTTTCTATAATTTGTTTTTACATTGTTTAGGTGTGTTTTGCCATAAAATTTTAAGATTTTTATGCGAATTTCTATTTCTTTGTAAAAATGTTTCTTCTTCCATTCATGGTGTAGATAAAATTACAGATCAGTCTTATATGAATGTAATATGTATTAATGCATATATATGTTTATATATATTTGCAACATTTTAAAGTAGGTTTCTAAATCAAATAATAGTTTGAATACAGTAGTGTATTAAAAGATTACTTTTTCAGGACCAAAAACGGTTTACTCTAGCAATGCAAGGATAGCATAACATGAGGCATTGTGTCGGCTAGAGAAACTTCTGGCTCACGGATTAGAGCATGGTTTGCCCCAGCCTTGTCATTTACTAATTCTCTGACGTTAGCCAAATTAGTTAATCTCCCTGAGCTTCAGTCTCCTCATCTATAAAATTGGCAGGACGATTACAGTACTGCTGTATAGGGTTGATGGAAGGACGAAATGGGGTATCTGTGAAATGATTAGACCTGGGCTTGGTGCATAGTAAGTGCTCAGTTAATGTTATACATCACAATTCACTGTATCACATTAAAAAGAAAACCCTTGTGGTTATATTAACATATTTAAAAGACATGTAGTACAATTCTGCCGCTAATCTTAATACAAATCTAAAACAGTCATAGAATCTACATAAATATAGAAATAGGTGCCAACATCCAGCAGCAAGCCTATTAAGTGGCCATTCTGTGACACTCCAGGCATGACAGGGAGACCTGCATTTAACACTGTTGCCCCAAATCTGTGAACCCCTAGATAATCCTGTGGACTTGTCAGGCTTGTGGGGACAGGAGCCAGTCTGTCACCTGGGCTGACTAGTGTTGCCTCTGCTCTGTCTGGAGCAAGTGTGCATTAAGGCCTGTACTTCCTGGTGGCCTTTCACCAGGGTGTAGCTTCTGGCCTTGCTGTACAGGAACCAGGAATTCCTGGGATTGGGCCGGGAAGAGGATTATTAAAGTGATAAGCCTGGAGGCATTTTGAGAACTACCTGTGACATTTAGAGTGAGGAGGGTCAGCAGTGGGTGGGTTAGCCTGGCAGGTGCCAATGTTCTGTACTCCCTCTAGGCGAAGAATTAGCACAGGCATAGTTTTTTAGCCTCCTTTTCCTTTCCTACATGCAAAATAAGATGATGACTGCAAATGAGAGAGTTGCGGGGGAGGGGGGGAAGGCCTCAATGCTCTGAACCCCGTAGGGTTTCAGCTCAGATTGGACCTTCCAGACTGGCCTGGAAAGCCATGGGGGGCCAGGGTGTCTCAGCATTGGCCCGCTTTTGGCCTGGTGTTTGTTGAACATCTATCAGTGGGTCTTTTTCTTGTGTCTGTCTTACAGCCTTTCTCTCATCTACCTGTAGTTTAGAAATGTTTTCTTAGATAACTTAAAATTCGTGTAAAACAAGAGGTGATGGATATATAAGTTTTGGAGGATACTGATACATACCTGGGAGCCAACCTCCTAGCTGGAGAACTAAACCACTGTGCACCACAGGGAAGTACCTGGTGGGTGCTCCCTGCCAGGAGCAACTGGGAACTGTGCAGCTGGGAATCTCTGCTTCCAGTTATCCACCATCCAGTGCACCATGACTAGGGGTAAAGGCATTCTAGAATAGTTCATCATTCCTGCACTTTTTTTTTTTTTTTAAAAGAATATTGACAAGGCTCTGGTTAGAAAAAGGAAAAAAAAAAAGAGTACTTATACACATGTATCTGTAAATAATATATACTATTTTTGTTTATGAATTTTATAAAAAGAGACTCATAAGTAGTCTGCAGATTTCATTTTCATTCATTTTTGCTGCTGGATAATTTTTCATTGTGTGCATTATATATATATATATATATATATATATGTTTATATTTATGTATTTTATTTATTTTTGTAGAGACAGGGTCTCGCCCGAACTCCTGAGCTCAAGCAATTCTCCTGCCTCAGCTTCCCAAAGTGCTGGGATTATAGGTGTAAGCCACTGTGCCCTGCCCCCTTTCTACCTTTTAATAGATATATTTTAGTTTTATTTTTCTTATGAGTAAACCACAAGAATGGGTACTTTGTCTAGTGGATTTCTGTATCTTGTAAAATCACTAAAACTTGTGTTGAATATGATGGGAGCTTCCTCAATGCTAATAATTGAGTATTGGCATTGGGTTTAAGGGAGTCAGTAGATTAAACTGATACTGTTGGAAGAGAGGGTGATGTGAGTGTCCGAACAAGACCAAAATGCCACCCTCATTACAATACAGAGGAAGTGGTCGACTAGAGCTCATCTGCGGTGCAGGCAGGTGGGCTTGCTGACTCTCCCTGACCCACATTCTAGGCCCTGGCACAGTCTACTCAAAGGTCAGCTGGCTCTGCAGAGGAGATACACTTGCTCCAGCTGGCTGCCTTGCATCAGTCTGGGTGGAGAGTAAAGGAAAAGAGGCCTAATTCCCAATGCTTATGATCTTTTTTTTTCTTCTTCTTCTTTTTTTGAGATCTCACTCTGTTGCCCAGGCTGGAGTACAGTGGCACGATCTAAACTCACTGCAACCTCCACCTGCCAGGTTCAAGCAGTTATGGTGCCTCAGCCTTCCGAATAGCTGGGATTACAGGCACACACCACCATGCCTGGCTAATTTTTGTATTTTTAGTAGAAGCAAGGTTTCACCATGTTGGCCATGGCTGGTGCTTATGATCTTTTTTTTTTTTTTGAGATGGAGTCTTGTTCTGCCGCCCAGGCTGGAGTGCAGTGGCCGGATCTCAGCTCACTGCAAGCTCCGCCTCCTGGGTTTATGCCATTCTCCTGCCTCAACCTCTCGAGTAGCTGGGACTACAGGCGCCCGCCACTTCGCCCGGCTAGTTTTTTGTATTTTTTAGTAGAGACGGGGTTTCACCGTGTTAGCCAGGATGGTCTCGATCTCCTGACCTCGTGATCCGCCCGTCTCGGCCTCCCAAAGTGCTGGGATTACAGGCTTGAGCCACCGCGCCCGGCCTGCTTATGATTTTTTAATGGATGGTCTCTATCCAGACAAGAGGCCTGTACATGGTACCTGCCTTCTGCCCCTACTCACCAGGAAGAGCACTCTCCTCTACCATTCTCCGATGGGGAGGAGTTAGGCGTGGCTTAGACCAGGAGCATTGAGGGAATGGAAATCAGTGGCAAAGGGGAGCTGGGATCCTTCCCTACTACTTAGAAGTAGATCATATCCAATCAACAGGTGAATGCTCTGGGTATGGCACCTGCTATCTGGTGCTCATGGGAAAGGGCTATGGGGAGACGGTTCAGGTGCCAGCCCCTTGGTGGAACTGGCTTTTGTTTTTCATTGTACCTAGTCATGGTGCACCGAATGGTGGATAACTGGAAGCAAAGTTGACATAGGGATTCGGAGGGAAGGAGACATACATAGATTTCAGGACAACAGTGAGCTGCCAGGCACCAGGCCAGGTGTTTTATCTCATTTAATCCTCTTGGTAACCTGTGAGGCGGGAGATACTGATACTTTTTATTCAGTTGAGGAAACTGAGGCTTTGAGATAAATTGACTTTTGTGATTCCACAGCTCGTGGGCTGTGAGCTGGCATTTGTATTAGGCTACAAGTTGAGGCTACGCTTCTGTTCTTGATACTTGGCATCCACACCTGAGCTGTGTGTCCCCAAGGGTGAGGCTGCCATTTCTCTCATAGGCTTTTCTCTTTTCCTCTTTTAACATATGCTGTGCCCCTAGATGCTAAGCCCTGTGCTAGGTGCCAAGGAAACAAGGGCAATGAGGGATGATGGGGACAGGAGTGGGGATGGGCACAGGCCTGAGACTGGAGTCTAACAGGCCTGTTTCTGTGTCAGTTACAGGGGAGAGCAGCCAACCCACTCTGGGTTTATGGGGCAGGGGGCCATGCCTGGCACAAGTGTGGGGCTTGCCACACCTGGGTGGAGACAGACAGGCATGTTGTTTGGAGAGCTTGCCTGCGAGCTTTGCAGCTGTCAAATGTGTAAATTCCAAAGTGTATATGTCGAGTTTCTGATTGAATGAAACATTTGAAAAATGAATGGGGAAGGCATCTGAAGTCTTTTTCCCAATGTGAAGTTAAAGGAGGAAGCTTCAGTGGAGCCTTGTTGACAAAAACAGTGTGGTACGGATTCCCAGTTGCATAATTCAGAGCACTGGGGAAGTTTTGACCTGTGTTTTGCAAGACGCTCGTCAATTCCTGAGCAAGTGGAAATAATGAAGTTGCTCAGGAGGGATTGCCTTGCGGGCGAGACCTGTGACAGAGTCTGTCATTTTTAACCTTCTGTTCTGGAAATACTTTTTACAGTGTCTTCTGCCTTTTTCCTTTTTAAAGATTGTTTTAAAAACACCACTTCTGGCTTTCTTTCCTTATTTTTCAGTAATTTGTTGCAGGGCATTTTGGATAGGAATATTTCACAGACATTCTTGTTTGAGCTGACAGTCATGTCCCAGATGTGTTTGCTGCAGTATGTGGGCAGACATATGACTGCCCCGTCAAAGGTCTTACTTCCATATTGACCCCAGCCATAAATGTCATCATAAATCTGGTTCATAATGAACAATCCTTGTATGCTGTTCATAATTAGAAAATCCAGGTGTGTGCTTTTATTTCTAGAATTTTGTCCTGTCTGAAATGTAGGAAGATGCTGTTACAAAGAAGCACATTCAAAGCCATTTAAAAGCATGGTTGAACTGGGTGCAGTGGCATGCATCTGTAATCCAGGTACACAGGAGGCTGAGGCAGGAGCATGACTTCAGCCCAGGAGTTGAAGTCCAGCCTGGGCAACATAAGAAAAAAAAAAAAAAAGTAAAAACATGGCTGTCTTTTCTTAGAGTGAGGCAGTAGACTGTGTGCTTCCAGGCATGGTCTCCAGGTCAGAAAGCCCAGAGGTGGAATTCTCCTTTGGGCACTTTGGGCTCATCCTGGTGCAGAGCTACAATTTCAGGTTTCCTAGTGCACAGTTCTGATCATATCTTTTTTTTCTAGATATATAAGGAGCTATTTTTGTAAAATGGTGGTGGTTTAAAGTATTTTTATCATATGGTGGTTTGTAATGCCACCTCCTTTTTATTGTTTTTAGCTTAGCGTTAGCCTGCAGACCCTCAGAAACTGCTGAGTGGTGAGAGGCACTGCAGGGGTAGGCTGGAGCAGAGGGCTGTGGAGAGGCTGGGGGCAGGGCAGGGTGGTGCAGGGAGCCTGGGTCGCTGTCTGATTGCACAGCTGTGGGTGGCGTGGGGCGGCTGCAGGCCAGCCTCACATCTCATGGTCAGCACTGCTTGTTACCACAAGCACTCCATATCTGGTGGTGCACTGCCGTGGAGCACCTCAGGTGTGACGTCAGCTTACGTAGGACCCTGTCTTCATTTCCAGGTGCTTGCTTACTTCAAGATTTTAACAAATCATTTGATTTCTTTAGGCTTCGTCTTCCTTGGCTAAATTTTAAAAAGAAGACCACATTGTCACTGACTCCTTTTTGCAAAGGATGTAATGAATATTTGTTAAACTTTTGTATTTTCATTTCTATAATAAACTTTTTATTTTGCAAGAATTCTGTATGTGCAGAAAGTTGCAAAACTAATAGAGTTCCTGTCTACTTTTTACCTGGCTTTCTCTAATGTTAACATTTTATGTAACCGCAGCTCATTTTTTGAAATTAAGAAATTAGGCCGGGCGCGGTGGCTCAAGCCTGTAATCCCAGCACTTTGGGAGGCCGAGGCGGGTGGATCATGAGGTCAGGAGATCGAGACCATCCTGGCTAACATGGTGAAACCCTGTCTCTACTAAAAATACAAAAAAAAAACTAGCCGGGCGTGGTGGCGGGCGCCTGTAGTCCCAGCTACTCGGAGGCTGAGGCAGGAGAATGGCGTGAACCTGGGAGGCGGAGCTTGCAGTGAGCCGAGATCGCGCCACTGCACTCCAGCCTGGGTGACACAGCGCGAGACTCCGTCTCAAAAAAAAAAAAAAAAAAAAAAAAAGAAATTAACATTGATGCAGTGTTACTAAATAAACTATGAACTTTCTTTGGATTTCACCAGCATTCCCACTGATGTTTTCTTGCAGTTCTAGGATCCCACCCAGGTCCTTGATGATTTTTCCTAGTATTAGATTGGCAGATGATTTTGGGAAGAGTCCCACAGACATGAACTGCCCTTCTCATTACGTCATCTCAGGAGGCGCCTGATACTGCCATGACTCATCAGTGTGATGTTAACCTTGCGGGTTTACTGTAGTCGGTCTCGGTTTTAAATGTGGTTCAGGTGCGCTGGTTCCCCACAAGGTTGTTGATCTCTTCAGGCCAGGGCCCTGCTCTACTTGCTTTGTGCCTCTTCCCAGCCTGAGGACTTGGGCTGTGGGTGCCAGTGTCGACAGGGGCACGCCAGGCCAGGTGGAGATGCATTTGGGTTGTGTGGTTCTGTGAGCATTCTACAGTTTTCACATCACAGGTGAAACAGGATTGGCCATGTGTTGATAATTGTTGACATGGGGGATCATTCTATTTTCGTTTCTTTTTTTTTTTAAGGGCCAGCATCTCACCCTGTCATGCAGGCTAGAGTGCAGTGGTGGGATCCTGATCCATGGCAGCCTCACCCTCCTGAGTAGCTGGGACCACATCTATGCACTCTCTTGCCCAGCTAATTTTATTTTATTTTTTTTTCTTTTTTTTTTGAGACGGAGTCTCGCTCTGTCGCCAAGGCTGGAGTGCAGTGGCCGGATCTCGGCTCACTGCAAGCTCCGCCTCCTGGGTTCCGGCCATTCTCCTGCCTCAGCCTCCCGAGTAGCTGGGACTACAGGCGCCCGCCACCTCGCCCGGCTAGTTTTTTGTATTTTTTAGTAGAGACGGGGTTTCACCGTGTTAGCCAGGATGGTCTCGATCTCCTGACCTCGTGATCCGCCCGTCTCGGCCTCCCAAAGTGCTGGGATTACAGGCTTGAGCCACCGCGCCCGGCCTGCCCAGCTAATTTTTAAAACATTTTCAGAGGGATGGGTTCTCTCCATGTTGCCCAGGCTGGTCTCAAACACATGGACTCAAGCGATCCTCATGCCTCGGCTTCTCAAAGTGCTGGGATTAAAGGCATGAGCCACTGTGCCTGACCTAGTTTCTACTTTCTACATGTTTGACGTTTTCCATTAAAAATGAAAAAGAGAAAACTATTTCCAATCTACAGCGATAATCAATCCCATATTGCTTGGATGATGCAGGTGTTACAATGGTAATCATTGCCAGAAGTTATTGAGGTGGGAGGATTACTCATCTTAAATGTATTTGGTTCTTCCCCAAGGCCTCCATAAGAAGAAAAACTTGAGGCCGGGCACGGTGGCTCAAGCCTGTAATCCCAGCACTTTGGGAGGCCAAGACAGGCGGATCACGAGGTCGGGAGATCGAGACCATCCTGGCTAACACGGTGAAACCCTGTCTCTACTAAAAAATACAAAAAACTAGCCGGGCGTGGTGGCGGGCGCCTGTAGTCCCAGCTACTCGGGAGGCTGAGGCAGGAGAATAGTGGAAACCCGTGAGGCGGAGCTTGCAGTGAGCTGAGATCCGGCCACTGCACTCCAACCTGGGCGACAGAGCGAGACTCCATCTCAAAAAAAAAAAAAAAAAAAGAAGAAGAGAAACTTGAATCCAAACCAGTGTTAAGTGGTACTGCTAATAACAGTGTAATAATAATGCTCCTTAACATCTTTCAGGGAGAAAAATCATTGGTGTGCCATCAGAAAAGAATTCCAATTGAAATGAAGTTACAGATTAGTTGGAATACATTTATAGAATACAAAGACAGAAAGTCTGCCATGTAAGGTCACGATCATTTGTTGAAAAGAAATTTGTAAAATGAGATACACTTTTAAGTTTATGGTTGGTATTCTATTTATAATTATCTCCATATTTCAAACTGAGAATGGAAGCTTTTAGAAGTTAGTGACCATGTCTTTTAAGTTGTATTTAGGTAACACTTGCCAACGCCTAGAGGCTTTAAGATGTATACTTACTACATGGCTGTATTAGTCAGAGCCAATAGGGTGGATGGACGGATGTAGATAGATAAGAAGCAATTTGTTAGGGGAATTGGCTCACATGGTTGTGGAGTCTGAGAAATTCTATGACAGGCTGCCTGCAAGCTGGAGACCCTGGGATGCCGGTAGTGTGGCTCAGTCCTCTTTTGAGGGCCCCAGAACCAGAGAAGCCAATCATGTAGCTCTCAGTCCAGTGCTGAAGGCCTAAGAACTCAGGGGCCGCTGGTGTAAGTCCTGGGGTCCAAAGGCTGGCAAACTTGGGGTTCTGTGGTCCAAGGAAGGAGATGAGTGCATCCCAGGTCCAGGACATTGATAGACACATTTGCCCTTTTCGTTTTTTTTTCTCTTCAGGCCCCCGGCAGATTGGATGGTGCCTGCCCTTATTGATGGTGGCTCTTCCCCACCTCATCCACTCTACACCCATGTGCCAGTCTCTTCTGGAAACAGCTTCATGGACACACACCAAAATCAGACTTTACTAGGTTTCTAGATTTTCCTAGGTATTCCAGTCGAGTTGACACCTAAAACTCTAAAACTAACGATGACACACTCCAAGTATTGAAAATCTTGAATAAGGGTTCAAATGCTACCTATTTCTTTTCCCATCTTAACCATTTTCTTTTTCCCCAGCACTGATCCAAAATATAGAAGGAGAAGGGAGAAGATAATGGTAGCGCTCTGGAATGCTTGGCACCACGATTTCATTTTCTTACGTATTTATACCCCTCCTGGTTTCTCTAAGGATTTGAGTTGGTTATTAGGGACTATGAAAAAAAAGGTGGCAGACTTGAACTCTTCCTTTGCCTTCCCCAAAGCAACAACAGTGAAACATGTTTAGTTCTGGGAAGAGCTGCTGCAATCACCCATAGCTCTCTTGCAGTGTCACGCTGTTTGTGGAGGTCCAGGACACACTCTGCCGTCAGAGGGAGCCAGGGTTGCAGCTTCCCACGCCGCCATTGCTGTGCAACTGTGAGCAAGCCACTTCCCGAAACCTGTAGTTTTCTCATCTGAAAACTGGCGCAGTACTCCCACCTTGCAAGGCTATCATGAGTATATCGTTGTATATAAAGATCTGGGAAGTGTGTATCAAATGTCATAAAATATGCACTCAGTAAAGTACCTAATTTGATCATCTATTTGCAGGGTTTCTTTCTTCCTTTCTTCCTTTCTTTCTTTTTCTTTCTTTTCTTTCTTTCTTTCTTTTTTTTTTTTTTGATGGAGTCTTGCTCTGTTACCCAGGCTGGAGTGCATTGGCGCAATCTCGGCTCACTGCAAGCTCCGCCTCCCAGGTTCACGCCATTCTCCTGCCTCAGCTTCCCAAGTAGCTGGGACTACAGGTGCCCACCACCGCCCCTGGCTAATTTTATGTATTTTTAGTATAGACGGGGTTTCACCGTGTTAGCCAGGATGGTCTCGATCTCCTGACCTCTTGATCCGCCCGCCTTGGCCTCCCAAAGTGCTGGGATTTCAGGTGTGAGCCACCGCGCCCGGCCCATTTGCAGGGTTTCTAAATACCAACTCACAGTGCCAGTTTCACTATCATGCTAGATGGTGACACACCAACAGTATAATTATTCTGTTACAAAGTTAAAGAGCTCTAGTTTAAGGCTTTTTATTGATTCTGGGGTTGTATTACCTGTCTTTTGGTGTTAAAATGTCTTTGAAATGAAATAATGGAAGTGATAGGTCTTTTTCTTTTTTAAGTGTCCTTAGGGGGCAAAATTAAGTTGGCAGCCTTATGTTGGCTGCCTTTCCTGCCCTCAGGAAAAAGCCCTGATCAGTAACATTGGAATCTTCTATCTGGTCCCTACTCTCCTTTGAGGGAGGGAGAAGCCCCAGCCAAAGAGGGGAGGCCACAGCCAGAGGTGCAGCGGGACACTGCCCTTGTTTACGTGATTCAGCTCAGAGTCCAGCCTTCTTGGGCATCTTCCCACGTCTCTTCCTGGCCCCCTGCCCCAGCCCCACCTTCAGCACTCCCTACCTAAGCTGTCATGTAGCACCTGTCACCCTGCATAGTCCTCTGGGTGCTCGTCCATCTACCCTACCAGACTCGAAGCTGCTTATGGACAAGTTAGTTTAAGTTAATTATTTAGTTTGTAACTTCCAGAGCCTGGTGTAGGGACAGTGCTGAAAAATGTTTGTCAGATGGCTGAATTAAAATATAAATAGATGAGGGGGAAAAAATCACACTGATAAAACATTAACATAACAGGCCCCTAACTTTATTCCTGAAAATACCCACAAACTCACCAGGAACCTTGCTCACATTCCTTTTGAATTTCAGATCTTTCTTGGATCATCTTCCATTTTTAATGTGTTGCCCAAAGGAGGCTCGAGCTGTTCCCAGGACCACGGGGCTGTGTGACATCTTAACTGAGATGTGCTAGAAATGTCGATGTTGCTCCTCCTGTGGCATTTGGGGATTTTATAAAATGAGTAAGAAAAAAATTAGCATGGTCCCTCTATCACATTGGTGCTTTAAAGTTTTTCCTCAATTGGACTGTCTCCATTAATTAGTCTTGCTTCACTTTATTTTAGTTTTTTTTTTTTTTGAGACGGAGTCTTGCTCTGCCGCCCAGGCTGGAGTGCAGTGGCCAGATCTCAGCTCACTGCAAGCTCCACCTCCCGGGTTCATGCCATTCTCCTGCCTCAGCTTCCCGAGTAGCTGGGACTACAGGCGCCCGCCACCTCGCCCGGCTAGTTTTCTGTATTTTTTAGTAGAGACGGGGTTTCACCGTGTCAGCCAGGATGGTCTCGATCTCCTGACCTCGTGATCCGCCCGTCTCGGCCTCCCAAAGTGCTGGGATTACAGGCTTGAGCCACCGCGCCCGGCCTCTTGCTTCACTTTAAAAAAAAAATCTTTGGACGAGTGCCAGAGAGGCAAAGACGCTTATGTAAAGGGTTTTAACATTTTTTTCCTTTGCCAAAGATAGAACTGATACTTAGCTTTGCTTTGTCCCGGCACCTTCTTCTTTGATAGAGAATGTTAGACATTTGGCTTGGTTTATTCCTTTTTATGTACACTTGTGAGATGAGTAAAGGCAAGATGGCTCTTTTTTTTTTTTTTTTTGAGACGGAGTCTCGCTCTGTCGCCAGGCTGGAGTGCAGGGGCACGATCTCACTGCAACCTCCTCCTCCTGGGTTCAAGCAGTTCTCCTGCCTCAGCCTCCCAAGTAGGTGGGACTACAGGTGCACACCACCACACCCAGCTAATTTTTGTATTTTTCATAGAGACGGGGTTTCACCATGTTGGCCAGGATGGTCTTGATCTCTTGATCTCATGATCCTCCTGCCTCAGCCTCCCAAAGTGCTGGGATTACGGGAGTGAGCCACCGTGCCCAGCCCAAGATGGCTCAATCTACATCTTGGTTCATGAAACATACGAAAGGCTAACAAGTAGGATTTGACAATAGCTACTATCCCATTCTCAGCCAAAAGAAAAATATGAAAAAGATTGACCTATCACATTTTCACCTAATCTATTTATGATTATAGTAGGTTTTCTAGAATTTAAGATTTACTTATCATTTGAAGACAAAAACTAATGCCTTAAAGTATCGTATTAAATTTGGCTGGTTTACTGTCTCGCAGCCATTGAAACGTGTCGCTGATACCTGCCACTTCCAGGTCACTGAACTGTCATTGTCATGCCTTTCACTGTGGTGCTAGTGGGAAGAACCCAAGCTAGTCTGGTTAGAAAGTGGACCATTTGGATCCTCTACCAAAGTCGTTGGTAGAGGATCAGTTATTCTTTTTTTTTTTTTTTTTTTTTTTTGAGACGGAGTCTGGCTCTGTCGCCCAGGCTGGAGTGCAGTGGCCGGATCTCAGCTCACTGCAAGCTCCGCTTCCCGGGTTTACGCCATTCTCCTGCCTCAGCCTCCCGAGTAGCTGGGACTACAGGCGCCCGCCACCTCGCCCGGCTAGTTTTTTTGTATTTTTTAGTAGAGACGGGGTTTCACCGTGTTAGCCAAGATGGTCTCGATCTCCTGACCTCGTGATCCGCCCGTCTCGGCCTCCCAAAGTGCTGGGATTACAGGCTTGAGCCACCGCGCCCGGCCAGTTATTCTAAGACTTGAGGTCCAAGAAATACACTTGGGCTAAAATGACCCAGAACTTACTTTAATCTTTTGAATCCGAAGCACTTTGTGGTCCTTGGTTAATGTCAGTGACTGTTGTATTGCAGATGCAGATGCAGGGTAGGAAGGAAGTTCTGTTACTAGACTTCTGCTGGGGGCTTTTCTTCCTTTTCTCCTGTTTTTCTTCTCACCTTCTTTTCCCCTCCTTCTCCCCGCTTCTTCCTCTTTATTGAGGTATTAGTTTACAAACAATTGAATGCATCCTTTTAGGAGCGTTGACAAGTGGAAACACCTGTGTGACTCAGTCAAGACAGAGTATTTCCATTGCTCCAAAAGTTCCTTGTGTCCCTTTGACGTCAGTCCCCCACCCTGCCCCCTGGCCCTGGCAAACATTGATCTGTCACTATAGGTTGTTTTTGTTTGGTTTCAAATTTCATCCACATAGACACACGCAGTGTGTGCTGTTTTGCATCTGGCTGCTTTGCTCACCATGATGTTTTTGTGATTCATCCATGTTACATCTGTCAGCTCATTCCTTTTTATTGCTGAGTGGTTTTTAGCTGTGTGCCGATGCCACACACAGTTGGGTTTTGATGTCCTGTATAGAGATGTGTGACAGAAACCTAGGTGCTACAGGAGTGCGTGCATTCTCTCCCCAACTTTCAGCAGCATGTGAGGAAGGCAGAGAGAACTAGCAAATAAACAAACCAGATTTGGGGGAATCTTCTTTTTATCCAAGCCTTGCTATTCCTTGACTAGTTTGGCTTCTCAGAACAACACTATTCTGGTTACCCCTGGCTTGGGCCAGTCTGTAGGATCTCGGTGTTTGCCTTTCTGGAGATGGGGAGTTACAAATTCCTAATGGAAAAGGCTTTGGTCAGAGCAGCTCCTTTTGGTCTTTTGTCTAACTTCATTGTCCCTGCTGCCGATGGATCACCTGGCTCTGTGTTTGAGGCATGGTAAGTTCAGGGACCCAGGTACATAGGAACTGTAGAGCCTGCCCCGTGCCAGGCTGCCAGGTACCCCACTTCCTATGCTAGCCACCTGCCACTGAGGTCTCCTGCCTTGCCCTCGCCCTGTCCTGGCTCAGCTGTTAGTTTTAGCCTGCTAGGGAAAGACTGAGGCGAGTGCAGAATTGCAATCTGCGGTATTCTATTAACAACCCAATTACTGTGTGCCCATAATCACTTTAAGAATCACCGTTTTTTTTTTATTTATTGGGACAGAGTCTCACTTTGTCGCCCAGCCTGGAGTGTAATGGCACGATCTTGGCTCACTGCAACCTCCACCTCCTGGGTTCAAGCAATTCTCCTGCCTCAGCCTCTCGAGTAGTTGAGATTACAGGCGTGCACCACCATGCCCAGCTAATGTTTGTATTTTTAGTAGAGACAGGGTTTCACTATGTGGCCAGGCTGGTCTCCAACTCCTGACCTCAAGTGATCTGCTCACCTTGGCCCCACGAAGTGCTGGGATTACAGGCGTGAGCCACCTCGCCCAGCCAAGAATCACCGTGTAAAACACAATGACTGGGCTGGGGAAAGGGCTGGGAATAGAGGGATGATAGCTAAAGGGTACAGGGTTTCTCTTTGAGGTAATGAAAATGTCCTGGCCTTGACGGTAGTGATGGTTGCACGCACCTGTGAATATACTAAATCACACTGAATTGTGCCCTTTAATTGGGTGACCTGTGTGACATGTGAATTATATCTAAATAAAGTGGTTTTTTTTTTTTAAGGCAATATAGAGCAATGACAGACCAGTAGAGGAGTGGTGAAAACAAAATATGACATTGTAGAAATTTTATTGTTTCCAAATGACATGACCTTCTGCCAGATATCCTGATTTTCATAGCAGGTCCCGTTCCATGGGAGGCACAGGTGTGGTAGAGAGAGGAGGGGCTTTGTATCAAGTGGGCCTGAGTGTGAATCCCATTCTGCGCTTATTAGCTGGGTGACCTTGGGCAGATTGCTTATGCTCTGCGGTGGTTTCCCTCCCTGTAAAACAGGGTTAGGAGTACCTATCTTACAGTGTTTCAGAAGAGCGTGGTCAACGTGGTAAAAGCAGTCATTTTTACCATGCGACAATCATATAACAAAAGGCCTCAGATAGAAGCAGCAGCCTTGCTGGGTCCTGTCCTGTCTTTGAGTCCTGCTAGGCCGATGAATCGGTCTGCTGGAGCTGCAGTGGGCGCTGGGTGAAAGAATCTCCCTGGGAAGTGCTGCCCTGCGTGGTGTTGGCTGCCTCTGCAGGGGGCCAGAGCTGATGGATGGCACTGCTGGTCTTTAACTTGGTGGACTCTCTCTTTCTGAATTTTCTTCCGCCTTAATCCACACGGTTTGAGTAGGCTGGTTGCACACTCTTGGAGAACCAGCACGAGATGTCCCTCATTTTATTTATTTGCACTTCTACTCAGCCTGTACATTGTGGGCCCGGGCAGGGACCTTGGCTGCTTTGACTGTGGGACCCTAAGCACTGTGCCTGGCATTAATGTTTGTTGAATGAATGTCCAATGGTTTCCAGTCTTTGATGACAGAAGCCAAATCAGAACTGGAATTCCAGCTTAGGCTCTGCATGCCAGAGGCCAGCAGGTGAGCTTCCCTGAGCGGAGTTTCTGTCCCAGCATCACCTAGAGGGTGGTCGGGCAGCTGTACCACTGCCCCGGACAGGAGAGCTGCCTGAGTCAGTCTTGTCTTCTGCCATAGTCCATTTTTCCTGCCTGGAGTCCACTTGTGAGGTGTGGCTGACTTGGGCAGGGAGAGGGTGTCTTTAACCACACTGGAGATCTGGTTTAATGACTTTCTAGTCCCACTACTATTCAGTTCAAAGTCAGTTTTCCTTTTCTTTGCCACCCCCCTCACCTCCCCCCCCCCCCCCCCCCCCCCCATTGCTCTGCTAACTGGGTACTTGGGGCAGGACTCATAATGCCTCCACCCACCTCAGGCATCCAGGCTGCACTTTGCCTGAGGGCATGTGAGGGTAGCCCTGTGGCCTGGACTGTGAATGGCTGCTGCTGGTGCTGGGCTGGCCTTCCCTTGCCCTGTGCTGGATGTGGCCCTCAACCCCTACCCCAGACCTCACCCTCCATCCCCCAACCCCAGTTCTGCCTTGGGCCCTCTTCTCCTTTTCCAAGTTTGGCTTTTTATTAAGCAGAAACTGTATCCAAGACCCAGTTCTGATCCTTGAGGGAAGTCAAGATGGAGGGGCAGTGTTGTGTAGCTGGGACTCTGGAGGCTGGCTGCCTGGGCTCACAGGCTGGCTCTCCTTGCACCAGCTGTGGGACACTTAGCAAATTGCATAAACCTTTCATCTGGGAAATGGAGATAACAATGCTTACCCCCAGAGAGCTATTTTCATGATTAGCCAGAAATAAAATGCTGTGTAAATGTTTGTTGAGCAGCCTGTGTTTGTTGGATTTAAAAAAGGAGAGTGAGTCTCTTAAACAAAAAGCCCTCCCATAACCAGCAGCCCTAAGTGGGGGTCTGTGACCAAAAAAAAAAAGTTGTCTGATACCCTGGCTTGGGGGAGGGGACAGGTAGACAATTTTTGTATTTTTTTGTAGAGACGGGGTTTCACCGTGTTGGCCAGGCTGGTCTCAAACTCGCTCCCCCAGAACTCAGGTGCTGCTTCTGTCTTAGTGGAGTGGGCGCTTGCCAGCTGTGGTGGGCGTGGCACTCTGGTGTTCATCTTCTGTGATGGTGCAGTGGATTTAACTAAACCGACTACAGGATATAGTGAAGTATGTGTTCTCTGCTTTTTTGGTGAAGGGCTGTGTGGGGAGGGTGGTAAATAATTTCTCAAGTAGTGTAAATTATTATCATATGTCAAGTAATAGGGTCTCGTGTTATGTGGTCTTTGCTTTTATTGGTACTTTTCCATTAAGGAATTTCTTTTTTTTTTTCTTTTTTGAGACAAGATCTCGCTCTGTCACCCAGGCTAGAGTGCAGTGGTGTGATCTCAGCTCACTGCAACCTCTGCCCGCTGGGGTCAAGCGACTCTCGTGCCTCAGCCTTCTGAGTAGCTGGGATTACAGGCATGCACCACCACACCTGGCCAATTTTTGTATTTTTTTAGTAAAGACGAGGTTTCACCATATTGGCCAGGCTGGTCTCAAACTCCTGGCTTCAAGCAATCCATTCGCTTCAGCCTCCCAAAGTGCTGGGACTACAAGTGTGAGCCACTGGCCCAGCCTAAGGAATTTTTAAACACAAGATTTTCAAAAGAGATTTTTAACCTACTTCGTTTTGTGTTATGAGGTAAGACTAGATGGCTGTTTTTAACTGAACATTTTTGTTTGTTGTTTTTGTTTTTGTTTTTGAGACGGAGTCTTGCTCTGTTGCCCAGGCAGTGGTACAATCTCTGCTCTGCAAGCTCTGCCTCCCGGGTTCATGTCATTCTCCTGCCTCAGCCTCCCGAGTAGCTGGGACTACAGGTGCCACCACCATGCCTGGCATATATTTTTTTTGTTATTTTGTATTTTTAGTAGAGGCGGGGTTTCACCGTGTTAGCCAGGATGGTCTTGATCTCCTGGCCTTGTGATCCACCCACCTCAGCCTCCCAAAGTGCTGGGATTACAGGCTTGAGCCACCACGCCCGGCCAACTGAACATTTTTGAATGAATGTGAGTAGCAAGAACACTGGTAAATAGTGTATATCCACTGAGCAGTTTCCCCTTGCAGTATGTTCTTTTGCCAATTATGTATTTTCCCATCCCTACATACACCCCCTTGGGCCATGTTGAAAGGAAGAAACCACCCTGAACTGGGCCTGCCCTGGCCATTACCACTTAAATCCTGGCTTGCCAAGGGGAATGGGGGAGTGGGCATGTGTATCTTCTAGGAGGGCACCTAGGGGAAATTGATCCCTTGAAATATTTGTTTCCTGTCTGTTTTTGCAGGTTAGTTTCCATATCTACTCTTTCCTGTAGTGTCTGTATTTTTTGATATGGTGTGAGATTCAAAAAGTTTCATTGAATAATATATATACCTAAAGTGCACAGATCTCAGGTGTGCATATCAGTGAATTTTCACAAGTGCAGCACACCCATAGCCAGTTTAAGAGCCACAGCACAGCTCCAAAACCCTCCTGGTGCCCCTTCCCGACTGCCTCCTCTCTCTCTTCCCTGTCCTGGCTTCAAAGGGTGTAGATTAGTTACGCCTCTTCTTGTGCTGGATCCAAAGGGAATCATACAGTATGTATTCTTGTAGGCACAAGCATTTTAAAATCTTTCTCTCCTCACCTGAAGTTTTATTGTTTTTTTCTTCACTTTAAATTCTTTGTAAAAATTGAAGAAGCGAGATGTTTTTGTTTTTATTTCTGTGTAATCACACTTGCGTATTTGAGTGTCCTAGTTCTTAGGAGTCAGTCGTGCTGCTGAGAGACGATGGGGTCCCCTGCCTGTCTCCAGGGGACTCCGAGTCCCCAGTCCCGTCTCCTGCATGAGGCTTCCTGTTCATCTGCTGACAGGCATTGCCTTGTTGTCTGTAGTCACAGAAGGAAGTTGAATTCCACATGTTGGGACAATGTAAGATTATCCTGTGCAAGCAAGTCCCTGTCCCACTGACTGCTGTGACGCCCCTCAGATGCAGAGCATGCCGTCTTTTTTCTCTTGTAAGCAGGAGGATCTCAAGTACAAGAAGATAATAGAAGACGCTCATGTATGGTGTAAGTTAGTTTGTATATAAGTTGATTTTTTGTGTGTGGGGGAGGGGGTAGTATGAATTTTGTTCTCAGACCTCTTCTCCCTGATTTTCCATGGAAATACTGAAATTTCTCTTTGGCCACTTTCTGAAAAGAAGGCTCCTGCCTTCTGTGATGGCCACAGCAGGCAGGAGCGTGCAGTCTGGGAACCTGGAACTGTACAGCGAATGCAGCAGTGTAGGGGAATGACCTTATCTCGGCAGCCAACAGGAAATGATGAAATGTGCTGGGAGAATTCAGCTGAGAGACAGAGGTCAGACATGCCGGCAGGGTTGGAAACAAGCAGGTACGGAAGCTGAGCTGCAGAGTTAGCTGGCATCTGACAGAAAAACGTGAGTGTGCCGTGGAAGGCTTGCATTTCCTTTAAGGTAGACCTCTTTGAAAGTAGAATTTTCATGGAATTGTTTTCTTTCTCACTGAGTGACTGATTTAACAGAACTCCCACCTTCTGTGCAAGCGCACCTAGTTTTAGAGCTCCTTGATGGAAATGTTCAATTAGTTCATTATTAACTGAGCAATGCAGAATGCTTTATCCAGGGTGCTTGGAGAAAACGTCAGAATGTTTGATTTTCTTGGAGAATAGATTTCGGCTTAAACAAATGAAGGATTGTGTTTTATAATTTTTGACTCTGGTTTTAGAGCATACGTGCATGTTTCCTTTCAAAATAGATGCAGTAACTTTGCACCTTTGCTTTGGCATGTTTTAGAGTAGCTGACATACTTTAGCTGTATTTTTTTTCTTACCGAAATGAGTTACTTGAGTTAGCTGTTAATAGAGGGCTTTTCCCCCTACTTTAAGGCGTTAATGTTTATTACATGCGGCCATTTTCTTTCTTTACAACCAGATCTAATCTACAAACACATAAGTGGGACTTGAGAGAGAAAAAACAAATTATCTTTTCCAGGAGATGTAATTGCTGTTTCATGACTAGTCTCCTGCAGAGTCTCTGAATCACCTGCCACTGCTCCAGGCCCCCTCCCGGCCTCTCCCCATCCCCCCCTCAGTTCTTCTCATTCCTCATCCCAGCTGGACCCTGTGCCCTCATCCCCCTCTGAGGGTTGTCACTAGACACTGTTTATATTTTTGTCGGGTAACAAAATGTTAAAAGTTTTATTGTTTTAATAACTGAGCAGCCTTATATACATATTTAATTGTTTCTTAGAAGTCATATTCTGGAATTTTAAAAAAACAGTGGCTCCCCTTTATTGCTGTGGTGCTGTAATTCTAATTAGATTTTAAAAATTCTGAGACTTAAGTGATCCATCATCAGTGAATTATACTTACTGGATTACTGATTGCTGTTAAAAAGGCAGCGTCCTATCTCCGTTTTCCAGAAAATATTGTGCTGGTGCAGCCCGTGCCTCACAGAGAAGCACGCTTTCTTGTTAGGATGTTACCTACTGTGAAGCGTGTGTTTCGAATACTTTTAAGATTGCATAGGAAAGGTTTCTAGAAACCCCCAAGATATATAGTATGTCTGTTCGACCTTAATCGGGCCCATCAGTTTTGTCTTTGCTCTTGTAGCTCTGAATATCTCTATCTTCACATCCCTTCCTTCTTGTCAATAAAACATCCTACTGAATTCTAGATGAACTTTAAATGCTGTATTTATGAAAACAGCAAAGAGGTTTCATACCTTCAAACCAAAACATGTTTTACAGGTATGAGATTTATGCCAATAAGTAAAAATACACCTTCCTTTTTTCTTTTTAAACAGTGTTAGTCCTTTGAGACCCGTTTGCCCACCCACACGATTCTGTTATTCATTTGGTGGCATAATACAGAAGGTGGGAATGCAATATTTAGAGCTGTAATGGCTCTTGGAGTTAATATTCCAGGCTCTGCACTTTACCAAAGGAATTGAGTTCCAGAGGTGACGACTTGTCCAAGGTCACTTGTCTTGTCGGTAGCCGAGTGAGTCTGAAACCCTGGTCTCATGACCACGGTCATTACTCTTTCCATTACAGTAATCTGCTTTCTTCACATTATTATCTTAAGATTAATATCACTTAGCTAAGAGTGTTTTTTTTTTCTTCTGATGAGTACATTTATATTTGTTTCACTTTCAGACACTCAGCTTTTATTCAATAACTTTTTCTCTGTAAGTACTATTTGGCACAGATGTATAATGAATTACCTCAAGTACAAAGAGCACTGACATTTCTGCCTCTGATACTTCTTCTTAAAAATCAACAATTCTCTATATTATAAAGTTCTGCTTGCCTCTCTCCTAGCTCAGGGGAGAGACAGTCCATTGTTACTGATAGAAGCGGGCCTTACGGTGGGATTGCTTGTCAGGTGAGAATGCCAAACTTAATACAATCACAACTAATAAAAGAAACAGACAAGCACTCAATTCTTCTTTGAAAGAGGATTCTTCAGGATGTGAAAGGGAAACCCCGAACATTTAGCATTTCTGCCTTTCAGCCCCTATAAGGGAATACTGACAGCTCTGTCTTGAGCTGAACTGAACAGGTTTTGAAATATGAAAGACTTTAAAATAATACAACATAATATAAATAAAGGAGAAGATGGTTTAATTTATAAAAATGGAATTTACTCACAACTTTCCAGAATCATTAAAAATGGTCTCTGCTAAAAATTGAATTTGAATCCTCTGAAATTCAGGTGTGGGAGTTAGTTGTAAACAGGTATGCTGAGAACAGTGGGTGACTGTTCTAGACCTCGGTGTGACCATCACTGTCTGTCCAAAGTCACCTTAAAATGCCTTGGGGAAGTTCACAGGATAGCACTTACTTGTATTTTCTTTTCTTTTCTTTTTTTGAGATGGAGTCTTGCTCTGTCGCCCAGGCTGGAGTGCAGTGGCGTGATCTCGGCTCACTGCAAGCTCCACCTCCCCGGGTTCACGCCATTCTTCTGCCTCAGCCTCCCGAGTAGCTGGGACTACAGGCGCCCGCCACCATGCTGGGCTAATTTTTTGTATTTTTAGTAGAGACGGGGTTTCACCGTGTTAGCCAGGATGGTCTCGATCTCCTGACCTCGTGATCGTCTCCATCTCCTGACCTCGTGATCTGCCTGCCTCGGCCTCCCAAAGTGCTGGGATTATAGGCGTGAGCCACTGCACCCGGCCCTTACTTGTATTTTCTAAAGTATTTAGAATATATGCCTTGAAGAATTTCTGAAACAAAAGCACTTCAGGGAAACAGGCACTTTCATAAATATGTTAATCGTATTTGAAGTTGAATTTAATAACTTTACAACTATTTTAATGTATAAAACTGAAGAATGAAGTGGGATACATAAGCAGTATTTTTATGCAGTGTGTCAGAACTGTCTTCCCTCCTGGTGTTCTAGTGGGTACTTTCTGTCAGTCTCCTTGAAGAGGTGCTGCTTTCATTTGGTGAGCCAGGCAACATGATCCTGGGGCCTGGAGAAGAAGGGAGGCAGCAGGCTCATCAGCTGCAGTGACTTAGTTCGCGTCTCCCATAATATAGTTACCTTTGTTCCCCAATTAGCATTTTACACTTACTGTTATATTTTCAGTATATATTAAGTATAGAATATTCCAACTGGCTTCCTTTTCTTAGTTATAATTGACCTTCTTATCTTGTTCAGTCTATAAGTAACATTTGATGTCCTTCCGTCCCTGGCCCCTACCTTCTGCCCACATTAGTATAAATGCTGCTGTGCTTGTGAGATTTAAAGATGAGAAAGGGATACCAGACTGTTGCAGTGCTGTCATTGCTCCAAACTGAGAAGGGGTTAAACGGCAGCCCCTGGGGCTGCTATTGGCATAGAAATCTCAGAGTTTGTGTTGTTGGCGTTTGGGCCTTTTTCATGTCCACCTCTGCTCGGGGCAGCTCTCCAGACCGGATTCTAGTGGTGGCCTCAGAACCTTCTCTAAGACTATGAAGAAATGTCCCCCGGTATCCTAGGCCCTTAGAGTTTGGTAAAGAGGAGCATGTATGTGTCAGTATGGTAAGATCGTAATTAGACAAGGGCTATTGATTTGAATGAATGAATGGCAGTGTTTGCCTTTCCATAGTGATTGCTTTTGAAGGCACTATAGTCACATTTCACTAGGCTGGTCTAAATGCATTTGCATGTCACAGTTCTGCCTTGACACCAAGTAACAGATTGTGCCTACGTGACGTCTCCTCCAGCCCTGGGACTCTGGCCTAAATTTTTTCTCATTAGACTCTGTCATATATGAATCATAAGACACAAACCTTTATGTGAGCTCATGACACATACTTTATTTTGAGAAACTTAAAGAATCTAATAGGAAGTTAGAATTAATTTGAAATGTGTGTCAGTGGTCATCACAATAGTATGGGATTTAGATTATCTTTTTGTTAATGTGAGGGGTGCTATGAGTTTCGTACTCAGTCATGTTTCCCATCGGGATTTGTTCTACAGTGGAGTCCCTGAAGGAGAACAAGGAAGAATGATTTTGCTGGAAAATGGTTACTTGACAAAATGTTGATGTAATTAACAGGACAAAGTGTTGAACTTCCCAATTTGGAATTCTCTCTTTGAATCTTAAATTCCTAACACAGATTGGTAGTGCTAGTTTAACAAAGTAAATGAAGCACATGACAGTTTTGGGGATAATGAAGTGATTTCTCTATGCTCTGAACTGACACATAAAGAAAAAATAGCACAGGGCATAGTAGACTGATCACCAGTATCTATTGATTTGGAAGACAGAAACATTTGTTACTAGTTTCCCATCTGTAGGGATGGTCACCTCAGGTTCACTTAGTCGGATCCTACCATCACTGTGCAGGAAGAATGTTAGAAAGCAAGACCATAAAGCCATGAAGGAAAGCAGCAAGACCACTTTTGGAGGATAAGTCTTTCATATTTAACATTGAACTCTAAGACATTAAGTTGAATCTCAGGTGTGCCCAGTGAACTTCTGAGGTTGAAGAGTTTGCATTTGGGATGGTGGAAGTTGTTATGATGATGAAAAGTCATGATGTGAGGCTATGTAAACTGTACTTGTCCCAGCATCTGATAGCGTTTTTTTTCCCCCCGTGATGCTATCTCCAGGTATGACAGCTTTCCTTGGTAGACATGCAGGCACCTGAGTGAGCTCTGGGCTTATTTCCAGCCATCTGTTAGATCACTACCTGGAGGGACAGTTCACCTGGATGCTGGCTCGCTGAATCAGTTAATTTGTTCGTTCATTCATTCATTCATTCATTCAGTTTACCTTCTTGGTCTCTTGTCCACGCAGTTCACATCAGGCACTGTGCTGGGGATCCATAGACGGTTAGGATTGAGTTCTTGTCTCTGAGGACCTCACAGTCCAGCAAGGTAAAGAGACTTCTAAGCAGCAGGTTGATGAGTCTTAAAGAGCTATTGGGACCTTATTCTGCCATGAAGGATGGAGGAGACTGGGGGAAACTCCAGTTTGGTGATGAGTTTTAGAGGGAATGGTTTGTCAGGTACCCAAGAGAAGCAGAGGGAGCAATATATACAAAGGTGAAGAGGTCAGAATCTGGCAGACTTGGGAGCTTGATGTGGCTGGAGTGCCATTTATGTGTGGACATGCTTCAGGAACATCGTATTTATCAGATCCAAACCAGTTATTTTTCATCCCAAACCAGTTTGTTCTTAATTCTCTTTTTCTCTTTGTGGCATTATCACCTACCATGCCTCCGAAATTAGAAACTTTGAATCCCTGCCCCCGTCCTCCATTCCCTGGCATCGTCCTTCACTATGTTCTGTCTTTCGTCTTGGATATATTCCTCTTTCCTGGTCTTCTAACCATTTCCCTTTCTCCAGACTTGAACCTCCAGAACTGTGCTGTCCAATGTGGTAGCCACTAACCACATGTGACTGTTTACATTAAAATTAAATAAAATTAAAAAGTCATTGAGACCAGTCTGGGCAATATAGTGAGTCCTCTGTCTCTATAAAAAATAAAAAATTAGCCAGGTGCAGTGGCGCATACTTGTAGTCCAAGCTTCAGAAGGCTGAGGTGGGAGAATTACTTAGACCCAGGAGGTTGAGGCTGCAATGAGCTGTGATAGTGCCACTGCATTCCAGCCTGAATGACACAGTGACACCCTGTCTCAAAAAAAAAAAGTCAGTTTCTCACTTGGACTAACTACATTTTAAGTGTTAATAGCTGGTGGCTGCCATACTGGACAGCCCAAGACTGGAGACTGGATGAGCTGTTCTCCACTCTCTGTCCAAGGGAACCTTCCTTTATGCGCTATTTTTCTTTTGAGACAGGGTCTTGCCCAGTCGCCCAGGCTGGAGTGCAGTGGCATGATCTCGGCTCACTGTGACCTCTGCCTCCCAAGTTCAAGTGATTCTCATGCCTCAGCTTCCCAAGTAGCTGGGACTATAGGCACATGCCACCATGCCCAGCTAATTTTTTGTGTTTTTTGGTAGAGACAGGGTTTCACTATGTTGGCTAGGCTGATCTCGAACTCCTGACCTCAAGTGATCTGCCTGCCTCAGCCTCCCAAAGTGCTGGGATTACAGGCATGAGCCACCGCACCCAGCCTCATGCCTTTTAACCTTTGTACGTGCTGTTCTTATTCTCTCCAGAATACCATCCTTGCTCTAAGCATGCCCCTCTTCCCTGGCTTTCCTCAGGTGAATTTCTTCTCTTTTTCCTCCAGTGTCCTTGTGATCACACAGTCATGCTTGCCTCTGAGAGGGCACATGTATGTTTGTCGTGTGTCGAGACATCATAGTATAGTGGTTAAACCTTGGGGACAGATTGTCTTAATTTCAAAACTAGCCACTTACTTGCCAGGTGGCTTTGAACAAATTATTTAACCTCTCTGAATTTTAGTTTCTTCAGCTATAAAATGAAGACAAAGTTTTTTTCCTCATGTTAAATGAAACCCTTAGTACTGCATTTAAATATATAGCTCTCAAATTGGAGCCGAGAGCTCTCGTTCTAGGTAAATTGCCGCCTTCTGTTCATCAGCCATGCTAAAACCATATAATGGTTTATTAATGCTAATAATGCTGTTATGTTTCTTTTCTGATTGTTATAGCTTTTAGTTATTTTTCTTATTGCAGTAGCTAGGCCCTTCAATGCAGTTTGCATAGACATGCAGTTTTTTCTTATTCCTGTAATTTCTATTGACTATAGTTCTTCTGGTGAGATTTGTATTCTGTCTTTTGTTTTGATTGCATTTCACTGTGCCCACTTTCCAATGCATTTGTTTTTTCTCTCTTAGTTTAGAATTTATATTCTCAGCCTGCTCCTTTAGTGGTTATCCTAGATATTTTTGTGTACTTAACAAAGTCTAAAGTAATATCTTTACCCTTCTCTTGAATAATGGAAGGATAGAAAACATTTTAACTCCATGTGCCCTCTCAACTTGTCCAGTTTTTTTTTCTGATTTTTTAAATCCTGTAAATTTGCCACTGTCTTTTATACAGTTAATGCTATTTAGATTTATCCAATATATTTTACCTGCATATTTGCTTACCATTCTTCTTGTGCTTTGGGGCTTTCCATCTGAAATAATTTCTTTCTTTTAAAAGTATATCCTTTAAGGGCTGGGCATGGTGGCTCATGCCTGTAATCCCAGCACTTTGGGAGGCCGAGGCCGGTGGATCACTTGAGGTCAGGAGTTCAAGACCAGCCTGTCCAACATGGAGAAACCCCGTCTCTACTAAAAATACAAAAAAAATTAGCTGGGTTTGGTGGCACACACCTGTAATCCCAGCTACTCAGGAGGCAGAAGCAGGAGAATTGCTTGAACCTGGGAGGCAGAGCTTGCAGTGAGCCGAGATTGCTCCAGCACACTCCAACCTGGGCAACAGAGCAAGACTCCATCTCAAAAAAAATAAATAAATAGGCTGGGCGCAGTGGCTCAATACCTGTAATCCCAGGACTTTGGGAGGCTCAGGCGGGCGGATCACGAGGTCAGGAGATTGAGACCATCCTGGCCAATGTGGTGAAACCCCGTCTCTACTAAAAAAATACCACACAAATTAGCCAGGCGTGGTGGCACACGCCTGTAGTCCCAGCTACTCAGGAGGCTGAGGCAGGAGAATCGCTTAAACCCAGGAGGCGGAGGCTGCAGTGAGCTGAGATTGCACCCCTGCACTCCAGCCTGGGCAACAGAATGAGACTCTGTCTCAAAAATAAATAAATAATAAATAAATAAAAACAAATAAAATAATAAATAAATAAATAAATTTCTTCAACAGGAGAGTCATTAAGATACCTGGTTTGCTGTGCTGCTGAAAACAGAAGTATGCTCTGTCGTTCCTTGAATCATTCATTCCGGTTGTGTTTATTATGTGCCTGTTTCGTGTCAGTGGTAGGAACACGGGCAAACAAGGCAAAATTCTGGTGCATAAGGAACTTACATTCTCGTGAGTGGGGAGAGAAAATATAATAATTTGGCAGGTGAGACTGAGTGTTAAGAAAATAAAACAGAGTTAGGGCTGGAGTATCAGGGCTGGGGAAGACTTTCTTAAGAAGAGGGTAATGTTTGAGCAGGTCTCTGATGCTGGGAGTCAGCAGATGCTACAGATGTGGGAGGCAGGTATTCCCTGCAGAGGGGAGGCAGGTGCAAAGGTAAGCCGAGTCTGTTGCATCTGGAGAACCACATGGAGGTCACTGTAGCCAGAGACCAGGGTGGGGATTGGAAGGAGCAAGACTGGCGCTGGAAGCAGGGGCTAGAATCACATGGGACCTCGTAATCAGGGTGGGGAGTATCAATAACTGTGATGGTTGACAATAGGTGTTGGCAAGTTTTGAGTTTGGTAGATTGAACCAGGGTAACTGAGACAGAGGTGGTATGAAGCGGCCACATTGTGGCTCTGTTTTGAGGTAGAGGTGGTGTGATGTGGACATGAGAGCAGGAGAGGAGTCAGGGATGACACTGGGGCATTTGTCATGAGCAGCTGTGTCCTGGAGGAGCCTACCCGGGGGATGCAGGAGCAAGAGGTGGGTTTCGGCCAGTGTGTCAGAGAGGCCTGTGAGCCTCCCGGGGGGAGATACTGAGCCAGCAGCTCGGGCCGTGCTGGATCTGGAGCTTCAGGTAGAGGCTGAGTGAGGAGGCATCAGCATATGGATGGAATTTCAGGTCACAGGAAGGAGAGGGTCACCCAGGAAATTAGTGTGCACAGAGGAGAGGAGGTTGAGCCCTGGGCCCCACGGGTGTGTACAGGGTAATAAGGGCACCGTTTGGGTGCTTTGCAGGACTGTCCGGAAGTACTTGTCTTGAGAGAACGCAGTTGATACTGCAGGCTGGTTATCATGACTAGAAGATAAGGCTCTTGGATTCCTCTACCGGAAGCTTGGATTTCATGCTTATGTAAAGGGAAGGTCCCTACGTGCTGCCTTATTTTCCTTTTGAATTTTCAAAAGCAACTCAATCAGTATATTCTTTTTTTTTTTTTTTTTTTTTTTGAGACGGAGTCTGGCTCTGTCGCCCAGGCTGGAGTGCTGTGGCCGGATCTCAGCTCACTGCAAGCTCCGCCTCCCGGGTTTACGCCATTCTCCTGCCTCAGCCTCCGGAGTAGCTGGGACTACAGGAGCCCGCCACCTCGCCCGGCTAGTTTTTTGTATTTTTTAGTAGAGACGGGGTTTCACCGTGTTAGCCAGGATGGTCTCGATCTCCCGACCTCGTGATCCGCCCGTCTCGGCCTCCCAAAGTGCTGGGATTACAAGCTTGAGCCACCGCGCCCGGCCAATCAGTATATTCTTATGGCAGAATAATTAAGTGATACAGATATGCAAAAGCCCAGACTTTCATGTTCCGCCACCCAGAGATGTTCATTCAAGACTCAGGACAACCTTCCCTGACCACCATCTGTCCAGGTAGACCCTGTCACTCTCTGTCCCCCACTTGGCTTCATGCTTTCCCCCAGCCCTTAATGCTGTCTCCTGCTACTTTTTTTTTTTTTTTTTTTTGAGACGGAGTCTCGCTCTGTCGCCCAGGCTGGAGTGCAGTGGCCGGATCTCAGCTCATTGCAAGCTCCTCCTCCCGGGTTTACGCCATTCTCCTGCCTCAGCCTCCCGAGTAGCTGGGACTACAGGCGCCTGCCACCACGCCCGGCTAGTTTTTTGTATTTTTAGTAGAGACGGGGTTTCACCGTGTCAGCCAGGATGGTCTCGATCTCCTGACCTCGTGATCCGCCCGTCTCGGCCTACCAAAGTGCTGGGATTACAGGCTTGAGCCACCGCGCCTGGCCAAGCCACCGCGCCCGGCCTCCTGCTACATTACCTACTGGTGTGGCTTTGAATCCCCGACCCCTACTGGAATATATACAGGGACCTTGTCACTTCTACCCATCCCGGGACCCCACAGACCCAGCGAGGTGCCTGGCGTACAGTAAGTAAGGCTGCGTTACATTTCACTGAATGGAAGAATTCACATTTTTGGTACATAGCCATCTGGACTTTTTTCTGGGTAATCACCCACTCTTAAACATATATTTTTAGATAAAGCCCAAGTGTTCAGCTTTTTAGACATAAGAATGCTACTTACGATTTTGAACGTTACTATAAGCTAACTTTGCACTAGTTGGCTGTAGGCTGCTGCTTTAGGTTTCAGCGATGGTGGCTGCAGAGGCCTTCAGAGCCCTTCCTGAGCCTGTACAGCAGGCCTGGACAGCCCTTCCTGAGCCTGGACAGCAGCCTCAATCGTCAATCCACCTCTTGCTGGCTCCTAGGAGGCTGCCGCTGAAGGCCTTCTTTCCTCCTCCAAACTGCTGTGCCTGCCCACCTGCCCACTCCCTTCCCTCCCCGCTTCCCTTCCCCTCCCCTCCCCAGCAGATCCCCTCTCTCCCTCTCTCCTTTCCTCCCTCCCTCCCTCTCAACCTAATCAGGTATGACTTTGTCTTATCTTTCCTAGCGTTTAGACAGTTTGTTCCTCTGTATCTTGGAGGATTGGTTCCAGGACCCTCCAAAGGATACCAAAATCCATGGATGCTCGTCTCTGATATAAAATAGTGTTGTATTTGCATATAACCTATGTACACTCTTCAGTGTTCTTTAAATCATCTCTAGATTACTTATAATACCTAATAGAATATAAATACAATGTAAATAGTTATACTGTATTGTTTAGGGAATAATGACAAGCAAAGGAAAGTCTGTACATGTTTAGTACAGACGCAGCTACCCACTTCTTTCCCCCGGATTATTTTCGATTCCTGACTGGTTGAATCCACAGATGTGGAACCCTTGGGTATGAAGGGCTGAGTGTGCTGTGAGCTCCTGGACCGCAGGGCCTGCATGGTGTTATTCACTTATTTTCACTTCCGTCCCCTAGCTCTTAGCAAGGTTTCTGGCACTCAGAAAGTAAATGTTTTTAGAATATTGGGAGAGATATGTGTAAAAGAATTTTTATTTTTTATTTTATTTTATTTTTTTTTTTTGAGACTGAGTCTGGCTCTGTCGCCCAGGCTGGAGTGCGGTGGCCGGATCTCAGCTCACTGCAAGCTCCGCCTCCCGGGTTCACGCCATTCTCCTGCCTCAGCCTCCCGAGTAGCTGGGACCACAGGCGCCCGCCACTTCGCCCGGCTAGTTTTTTGTATTTTTTTTTAGTAGAGACGGGGTTTCACTGTGTTAGCCAGGATGGTCTCGATCTCCTGACCTCGTGATCCGCCCGTCTCGGCCTCCCAAAGTGCTGGGATTACAGGCTTGAGCCACCGCGCCCGGCCCAAAAGAATTTTTAAAATCAATTTCCTTGGCTTGATATTTACTCAGTTTATTAGAATAAATTAAACATTTTATTGAAAATATTTAAGAATTTGGAACACAGGCTATGTCTTGAGACAGCCAAACTGACAAATTTTTATAAAGGACAGGCTCTTTCTGCCTCTGTGTGTGTGTGTGTGTGTGTGTGTAGTAAGGGTATTGGGTATTGTAATGAAGTTAAGAGAGTAAGCAAGACATTTTCTTCAGGGCTTCTCAGATAATATTACTGTATATTGTAATTAGGCATTTTATCATAAATAGAGTTGTCATTAATTTTTCCCCTTTATAAGTGATCACTGGAAATGTTTATTAGGCAGGTAGCATCACAAAATGTGTGTGTGCGCGTGCGCACGTGTGTATGAGTCTTAACGTTGAAGATCTTTGTGTTTCTAGAGTTCTCAGTGGCACAGCTGAGAATGGGTGTGTAAGTCCTGCTTGCCGAAGCCATATCCTCCCTGTGGGGGGTGGGGGTTGCCAGAGAGGCCAGGAGGAGTCATACTAGGAGCAAGAAGACTGGGAAGGCCGGAGACTGACATTTGCAGGCACTCACGTACAATGTGTCGTTCAAATTCCTACTCTGTGTAGGTCAGCCACCTTTATTCCCATTTTGCTGGTAAGAAGGTGGTTTAGAAGTTAAAACGGGCACGTATCACAGCTGATTTAAACCCTGTTCTTTTTCTACTCTCCTTTTTTTTTCTTTTTTTTTTTTTTAACTATTTAAGAAATGTTTTGTCCTTCTTACAGAGACAGGGTCCCACCATGTTGCTTAGGCTGGTTTTTAACTCCTGAGCTCCAGCAATCTTTCCACCTTCGCTTCCCAAAGTGCCAGGATCACAGGCGGGAGCCCCTGTGCCTGGCCCCCTCTCCTTGTTTAAGGGAAACTTTTGCTATTAATTTTATGCTTGATTTAAGCCTATTAGTTTCAGATTGTTGCTTGACAATTGAGTTCCCTGTTTGTTTTTCTGAATTACTGGCTAGTTGATTTTATGTGAACTTTTAAAAAAATAAAAGCACTATCAAGTTAGAATTTATTTACCAGTTTGTCACACCAAACTGGCTGTGTATTCTTCTCTACAGTAGAGTGCTTTGGGTTTAGCTGATACCTTTGAATGAAATAGAATATTTTCTTGAGAAAGCGGCACCATAGTTGAGTGCGTAGATGCCCAGAAAATATTTGAAAACCAAATCCTCTCGTGGTTTATACTTAAAATTTTTTTTTTACAGATGGGATCTCACTGTGTTGCCCAGGCTGCAGTACAGTGGCTACTCACAGGCACTATCATAGCTCACTGCAGCCTCAAACTCTTGGGCTCAAGTGATCTTCCTGCCTCAACCTCCCAAGTAGCTGGGACTATAGATAGTCATGTGCCACCACACCCAGCTCGTGTGGCTTTTTAAACTTCAAAGGCACATATTTATAGTACTGGTTGAGAAGGTATTTAGGCAGTTCATTTCTAGATAGCACTTCTGATGGATGTGACCTCTTCTTGTCCATGCTTACCTAACATTCTCATGGTGGGCTTTTATCAGGACAGTCTACTTTTTATTGCTGGTAGGTAAATGGAGCAGAAGTCCCTCTTGTGGTGGAGTATCTAGTGACTCGGGCTGGTGTCTGATCTTCAGTGCCCTGCCATTTGTAAATCCTCTCTCCCCTCCCTCGCAGCCACAGCAGCTTCCCAGGGTTTGCCCTCCAGGACCAGCCTGACCGTGCACACTGGAGGGTCACAAAGGACCAGTGTAACTCCCCTTTGTCACACAGGTTCCTCTACCTGGGATGCCTTTCCTTGCTGCTCCAGCTGAAGAATTCCCACTGAAACATCAGCCCTGGGCACCCTTTCTGGACACTCTGTGTGTCCCTGTAGGCACGTTGTGCAGAACTGTTTCCTAGCTCTTGGCCGGTATGTTGGAGGAGGTTGTTCAAGTGTCCATCAACCCTGTGAGAATGGAGTGCCCCAGTGCAGGGGCCCTGGCTTACTGGCTCAGGAGCTGGGCTGCTGTGGAGCCTGGCCCCAGTCACCGTCTCCCTGGCCAGTGCTTGTGGAAGGCCCCCATACTCCAGGCATGTGCCAGGTCCCATCCGGATGCCATTTGATCCCTGCAACCTGTCAGGCAGATTGGATTCCATTTCACCGATGAGCAGTGTCGGGCACACAGCTCTTAGGTATTTTGCCTGAGGCGACTGGATCATTAAGAGGTCACCCCCACCCCCAGGGTCTTGTGCAGACTCATAGATGCAGATTTCAGAGACCTTCTAGATTTGTGCATCCAGGCTAGCATGGTCTTTGGTGGTGTCCCCTCTTGCTGTCTCGCGTTTTCAGCTTGTTCAGACCAGGGCTTCAGCTCCTCTTGGGGATTCCACTCAGTCAGACTGTTGGGTAGCGAAGAGCCTCCGAAACTGCCGCCTGCAAGCACGGGAAGAGGCTGCTCGTCCTTTGCAGACAAAGGGCCACAGAGGCACTTTGTGTGACAGGAAGTCCTGCTTCTAGAACGGGCTCCCTGAAAGTGGAGGGATTAAAAGAAGCTGAAGCATTGACCTGGGGCCACTCTGACTCATGCATGTTGTCAATAATGCCCTTTGTCTGTCTTGGGAACCTGCCACAGCAGACCTCCAAGGGTGGCCTGGAGCGTTCCTCTTCTCCCTCTTTCCCCGCTCACTCTGCCCCCTGTGAATGCCCCTATTTTCTGACCTGAACAAAGGGCAGCCTCCTGACCCATTCTATATTTTTTCCTTCTGCTTATGCCAGGAGAATCTTTGTGTCTCATCTGGACCTATGTGAGTTTTCTTTTTTAGGGTTTAAGTGCATCTCTTCAGTTGGAAAACTCGCAGCTCAAGGGAGAGTTGTCCTACTGGGCAGGTGCCTCTGACTGAGAGGAGGCGTCGTCAGGAAGTATGTGGCCGTGGCTGCTCTGGCATGATCCTGAAGACTGGCATGAAGGGGAATGGAGCCATACAGAGAATTTTAGGCATCAAAGTGGAAGCACGGGCACCTGGACCCACAGCCCAGCTCCCTGCAACGTGGTCCACACGTCTCCTGTATTTGTGGCCGTCTGTCAGTTGTTAAATACTGCGGTTAGGATGTGAGGACACCAGAGGCGAGGGCAGTGGTGGCAGAGATGAGCTGACGTGTCTTCATGTGCTCTCAAGTCCTGATCCCCAGCTGGATGAGAGAGGATCATGTGTGCGTGCATGCCTGTGTGAAGGGATCCTAGGATTATGCTGGAATAACACTGCATCAGTCCTGGGCAGGCAGCTTTACGTGTTGTAGTGTAACTGGGGCTTCTTGCTGTGGGGACATGGTGGCAAATCAGTGAGCACTTGTTCTTTTTGTTTTATGAGACAGAATTTTGCTCTGTCTGCCAGGCTGGAGTGCAGTGGTGTGATCTCACCGCAACCTTCATCACCTGGTTCAAGTGATTCTCCTGCCTCAGCCTCCCAAGTAGTGGGTCAGCCTGTGGTGCATTGCTGCTCTCACCAGGCTTAGAGGCCAATGTGTGCCTCCTTCCTGGATGCAGTGGTGCTCAGTGAGTGCTTCCACTCCTGTCCTCAGGGACAAATCCTTTGGCTTTATTAGCTTAGTCCTTACTTCCCCCTTAGACTGTGGCGGGTTTGGGGTACCCATACTTCTGGAGACCCTACCCTGGATTATATTACATATGTTATACTCACATGTAGTTTAAACACTTCTTTATGTTATAAAAGTAATTGGAAGGATTCTTATAATTTTGCTTTTGAAACTATTTGGCTATGCAAAGTGATTTCTCCTTCTCCACCTCCTCTGATCCATTTGTGCATTTGTTCAGAGGGAACAGTGTGCATGAAGGGGTGGAGCTGATAGGAGTGTGGTACTTGTGTTGGGAGATTCCGGTTGTTAATGGTGGCCGGAGCGTGTATAGCATGGCCAGGAGCGTGGTGTGAGTGGTGAGGCTGGAGGAGCAGTAGTTACAGCCTGGAGGCCCTGCTGGCCTCTGGAGGAAGGAGGAAGTAGGGGAAGGAGTTTGAATGGAGGCAAAACCTGAACTTTCTGAAAGACATTCCAACCACAGTGGTACAGTCACAGTATGTCATGGAGAATGAAGGGAGTTGGGGACTAGACAAGTGGCTGCGGGTCAGTTAGGACGTTGTTAGGGATTAGGCAGGAGGCAATGGTGGCCTTAGCGAAGGTAGCTGTCATCATGGGGACAGAGCCAAGTGGGAGGATTCAAGAGATATTGAAGAGCTGGTTTAGTCTGGTCTTGGAAGCTGATTGAATGTGGTAGTGGTAAGGGGGGTTCGGTGTGGGAAGAAGAGGAGTTTCTGGCTTGAGAAGCTGGGTGAATGAATGGTGGAACCATTTCTGATGTAGAAAACCCAGGAACAGGAGCAGGCTCATAGGGAAGGGGATAGTTTGCAAGGACTCTGTGATGGCCAAGTGGAGGCATCCAGTAGGCAGAGATGCGGGTCTGGGCCAGACAGCAGATCAGGGGCTTAAGGTTAAAGGTGGTTTGGTGTGTGGGAACAGAAGAGGTGAAGAGAGAGGGCCCGGGACAGAACCTGGATTGTGCCAGCAGCCGAGAAACAGGCAGAGGAGGTTGGGAGAAGGCACACTGCAGCCACTACAGAAATGAGCTGGTGAGTGTCAGCTCCCTCCCTCCCCAGAGACTCCTCTTGCCCTCGTCCCCAACTGATTTGCTTCTGTCAGCTTGGCAGCTGCCGGTGCAGACATCCAATCACTCTGCAGTCATTTGAGCATCTACCTCATGCTAAGTGCTGGGCATACAGAGATGACACAGCCCTCGCCTCTTTTTTTTTTTTTTGAGACGAGTCTTGCTCTGTCACCCAGGCTGGAGTGCGGTGGTGTGATCTTGGCTCACCGCAACCTCTGCCATCCAGGTTCAAGTGATTCTCCTGCCTCAGCCTCCTGAGCAGCTGGGACTACAGGGATGCACCACCACACCTGGCTAATTTTTGTATTTTTAGTAGAAATAGGGTTTCACTATGTTGGCCAGACTGGTCTCAAACTCCTGACCTCAGGTGATCTGCCCATCTTGGCTTCCCAAAGTGCTGAAATTACAGGCGTGAGCCACCACACCTGGCTACAGTCCTCGCCTTATAAACTGATGTGTAGTGGGTGCGCTGTGCCACTCTGCCTTTTTTTGCTTATACCCGATTTCGGATGGAAAATAGCTCACCTGCCTTGTCCTCTGTAATGGACGTGTGGTGTCCTTTCTGTCAACTCACCATTGTTTTCTTAGCCTTCAGCAGTTGACTTGTTTCCAGTTTTTACTGTTATAAATATTGCAGTGATGAACATTTTGTTCAAGCTATTTTTTCTTCGAGTTTATTTGCTTGGGGCATGTTCCCCAGAGTGGGACTTAAGGGTCAGAGGTTGGTAACTCTTATCTGCCTTGTTCTGTATTTCCAGATTTTTCCATGAAGCCTATTAGCAATGTTAGAGTACATTTCTGTTTTCTTATAGCCCCACCAAAACTGGCATTGTCATATTAATTTTCCTTATTTTATAAGTTATTTCCATATTTTAAAGGAAGTTGTGCTTTTTTCCCAGCATGGGAATTTGTTGTATTATATTTAGCTAGGTTACATTGCAGTAACAAGCAAACCCCAAGTCTCAGAGACTTAACCTAACACAAATGTCTTTCTCGCTTGGTCTGGGTGTCCCTTGTAGGACAGCTGGGGGTGCGGTTCCACAGAGTCCCTCAGGCCAGGCTGATTCAGGAGACACCACTCTCTGAGAGCTGCCCCTCGAGGCCTGCTCAGTGGACTACACAGCAGACAGGATAGGCTGGGGGCTTTGTGTGGACTTTTCACTACTGACATGGCCAGGACTACTAACACAGTCTGGCTTAGCAGGCAGAACTTAGTGAGCGTTCCTGTCTCTGCCCAGCCATCTCTTCTGTTTGTTCCTCTCCAGCAACTTCTTTGTCCAGTGGAACTGGATCTCAGTCTTCATATCGGCTCTTAATGTATTTTAGGTAATAAGATTTTTTTTATCAATTGTGTCTTTTTCTTTCTTTGCTTTCCATATTGTATTGTGTAAAAGTTTAAAGTAAGCTTTGGGCATGTTCATGTTTTCCTCTAATACCTTGTTTATTATCACAAATTTATCATTTCTCAAAGCCAGAGAATACGCTGTTTTTCTTTGAGTTGCTTAAAATGGATTTTATTTGGCTCCTTATGACACTTGAAATTCATCAAAATATATGATGTCAGGTGATTTTAATCTAAGTTAACTTTGGTCCTTGGTGATGCCTGTTCTGCAACATTAAAACAAAAAACAAAACAAACAAAAAACACCCAACCCCAATCAACACCTATTCATGATAGAAAACTCAGCAAACCAGAAACAGAAGGGAACTTGACTGGATAAAGGGTATTAATCAAAACTTCCAGGGCTGGCAGTGAAAGACTGAAAGCTTTCTTCCTACGATCAAGAAGAATAGGACCTTGATGTCTTTTCTCACTCCTTCTGCTCAACATTGTACGGGAGGGTCTAACCAGGAACTTTGAAGTTAGACAAGAAAACAAGGCATACAGATTGGAAAGAAAAAGGTAAAACACATTCTGTTCGAAAATGACATGGTCTTATATAAAGAAAATCATGGCCGGGCACGGTGGCTCAAGCCTGTAATCCCAGCACTTTGGGAGGCCGAGACAGGCGGATCACGAGGTCAGGAGATCAAGACCGTCCTGGCTAACACGGTGAAACCCTGTCTCTACTGAAAAATACAAAAAACTAGCCGGGCGAGGTGGCGGGCGCCTGTAGTCCCAGCTACTCAGAAGGCTGAGGCAGGAGAATGGCGTAAACCCGGAAGGAGGAGCTTGTAGTGAGCTGAGATCGGGCCACTGCCCTCAAACCTGGGCGACAGAGGGAGACTCCGTCTCAGAAAAAAAAAAGAAAAAGAAAATCATAAGGAATCCACCAAAAAAACTCTTAGAATTAATATACAGGTTCAGCAAGGTTGTAGAATACAAGATCAATATACAAAAATAACGATATTTCTATAATCTAGCAAGGAATAATTCAAAAAATGGAATTAAGAAAACAGTTTCATTTATTATAGTATATAAAGAATAAGTAAATTTAACAAGAGAAGTGTAAGACTTATATACTGAAAACTACAAAACGTTGTTGAAATAAATTTAAAAGGACCTGAATAAATGGAAAGAGATCTACATCCATGGACTGGAAGACTTCACATAGTTCAGATGGCGGCACTCCTCAAAGTGATCTGCAGAGTCACAGCAGCCCCTCTCAAAATCCCAAATCAGCAAGCCAATTCTAAAATCCCTATGGAAATGGAAGGGACCAAGAATAGTCAGAACAGTTTTGAAAAGGCAGAGAACAAAGTTGGAGAGCTTACACTTCCCAATTTACAAAAATGTATAAATCTACAGTATTGAAGAAACACTGTGGTGCGGGCATAAGGATAGACGTGGAAAAATGAGATAGAGTGAAGAAAACAAAACTAAACCCCTTCATTTATGGTCAATTGACTTTGGACAAGGATGCTAAGCCAGTTCAATGGGGGAAAGAAAAATCTTTTCAACAAGTGACGCCGGGACAACTGGATATCTACATGCAGAAGCATGAATTTGGATCTCTGCCTCATGCCACATATAAAACTTAACTCCAGATGGATCAGAGACCTAAATGTAAGACCTAAATCTGTAAAACTTTTTTAATTAAAAAAATTTTTAAAAAATTAGTCATAATAAGAGATGTAAAACTCTTAAAACATAGCATAAGTTTTTGTCACCTTGGATTAGGCAATGTTTTCCTAGATGTGACACCAAAACACAACAAAAGAAAAAAATGGGTAAATTGGGCTTCATAAAAAGTAAGAACTTTTGTGCTTCAGAGGATGTTATCAAGAAAGTAAAAAGACAACTCAGAATGGAAGAAAATAGTTTCAAATCATATATCTGATAAAGATACCTTGAATACATAAAGAACTCTTGGCTGGGTACATTGGCTCATATCGGTAATCCCATTACTTCAGAGGATCACTTGAGGCCAAGAGTTTGAGACCAGCCCAAGCAACATGAGATCCTGTCTCTACCGAAAAAATTGAAAGAGGAGGGGGAAAAAAAAAAGAAGAAGAACTCTTAAAATTCAATAATAAAGGCCGGGTGCAGTGGCTCACGCCTGTAATCCCAGCATTTTGGGAGGCAGAGGTGGGCAGATCACCTGAGGTCAATAGTTCGAGACCAACCTGGCCAACATGGTGAAACCCTATCTCTACTAAAAATATAAAAATTAGCCGGGCGTGGTGGCACATGCCTGTAATCCCAGCTACTGGGGAGGCTGAGGCAGGAGAAATGCTTGAACCCGGGAGGCAGAGGTTGCAGTGAGCCGAGATTGTACCACTGCACTCCAGCCTGGGTGACAGAGTGAGAGATTGAGACTCTGTATTAAATAAAACAAAAAAAACCCCCAAACTCAACAATAAAAAGACACACCAATTTAAAAACGAGCTAAGGATCTAAACAGACTTTTCTTCAAAGATAGTATACAGCTGGCCAATAAGCACATGAAAAGATACCCAACATCATTTTTCATTAGGGAAACACGAATCAAAATCACAATGAGATATAACTTCCCACTCACTAAGATGGTTACAATAAAAAAAGATAACATGTGTTGGTGAGGATATGGAGAAATTGGAACTGTCACACACTGCTGGTGGGAATGTCAAATGATGCACCCTGTTGGAAGGCAGTCTGGCTGAATGTTGGAAACTCCTAATTTTGGAAGTTTCTCATTTTGACCCAGCAGTTCTACTCCTAGGTATCTACTCAAAAGTAATGAAAACATCTGTCCATGCAAAGGCTTATACACAGATGGTGATAGCAGCGCTATTAACAGCTGAAAAGTGGAAAACAACTCAAACGTCCAGTCACTTGGTAATGGGCAAACAAATCATGGTACCTTCATACAACGGAATATTATTTAGCAACAAAAGGAGTGAAGTACTGACACATGCTGCAGCGTGGACGAACCTTGAAGACATTGTGGAAAAAGCTAAAGAAGCCAATCCCCAGAGCCACATATGTTGTGATCCCATTTATCTGAAATGTCCAGCATAGGCAAATCCATAGAGACAGAAAGTAGATGAGTGATTGCCAGGATTGGGAGTAGAGTAGGTGGGGGATGACTGGGGAAGAGTGTGGGGTTTCTTTCTGGGGTGATGAAAATGTTCTAAAATGATTGTCATGATGTGGCACAACTCTGTGAACACACCGAAAATCATTGTGTACATTTTAGATGGGTGAACTGTGTGTGAATTATTATCTTAATAAAGCTGTTAGAAAAATAGCAAGAATCTCAAATACTTCACCCATCATCCCTCCCACAGCCTCTCCTGGCTAAATAATCCCATCCCTTTGGCTATTCTTGACAGACACGTTTGGATCTTTTTCATTTGTATACCCAGAATTTTATTCTTTTTGCGCCTCCTAAATTGTGACTTCCAGGATTAAACACAAAGCCCCAAGGTAGGAGAGGAGGTGGTGGCGGCAGCAGGGGCTTCACCAGCTTGAAGAGAAGCAGCTGGGTATAGGGAGACCCGGGAGCTGGGGTGGCCCCTCTCCAGCATGCTAGTGAGGGCTCTGTGCCCCGTCCCAGGGTGGGGCTCACATTCTGGTGGCACTGCTTCCAGTGTAATTGGCTGACCTTGGGGACTGGGCTTCTTTCCCCCTCCCTTTCCACAAACGTAAAAGGAGGAGTAGATTGTGGAGAAAGTTTGAGAGCTACCTGGTATAACCTGTATTCCTGTTGACAGGAACAGTGTTACTCATTCAGCAAACACATGCTGATCCACTGCTTTGCACAGCGTCTGAGATTCAGAGATGAAGACAGCATAAGGTCACGATCTAATGACTTACTCTGAACTGCATTTCTTTCCTTCTATTGTATAAAATAGAAAAATCTACTTTTGGTGTAAAATGATGTCCTAATTACTGAGTAGTTAAGTAGTTTGAGTTTTTAAGTCTGTGTATGCTTTCCACTTGGTTTTACTGTTTGTTCTCTAAGGTGTAGGAATGGTACTAGGTAACATCTGTGGAGCTGGCAGCAAGCATTGTCCTGCTCCTGCCCACAGCCGTCGGAGGAGCTTCCCTGCAGCAGGGGGCCGGGGGAATCATTCCATTTTAGAAACCCAGTAATAGTGTCTGGTGCTAGGTAGAGTTTTCCTTCATTCAGTAGTTTATTGAAAGCCAGGTAGATGCCAGTTGCCACTAACATGCAGTCTCTTAGAAGTCAGGGACTTTTTTATCTTGCACACTGCCATCTCCTGTTCCAGGAACGTCGCAGGTGCTCAAGATGTCTTAATTAGCGAAGAAGCAAATGACTAGAGGATGCAGTGATAATGACCTTTCGTTCACCCTGAGGGCTAGGCTGGCCGGGGAGTGTCTCTCCCTCTTGTAGGTAAGGAAACAGGCTGGCAGGAAGTGACTGCTTACAGTTAGGCGGACTGTAAAAGCCAGAGCGGGCACAAGAATCCAGGTCTCCTGACTCCATCCTTCCACTGTGTGTTCTAGTCCCACCCAACTTTGAAAGCAAAAGTTGTTGTATATTTCTCATAAAAACATTGCCCTGTGGAAATGTTTCCCATTCCCACTGTGGGGTTGGCCCCACTGGAACGGGGAGGGGAGGAGCTGTGGAGTTGCATTGTTCTGGTTCAGTTAGGCCTGCTCTAACTGAATCACTTCTAATCATTTTTATTTCAAATCTTTAGACTCTTCTTGTACATTTTCTTACACTATTGTTTGAATTCTCATGTTAATATCAATTTTGAAAAAGCATCATTTTTGTCCTTTTTAAAGTAACTTTTTCTATTTTAAACCTGTGGAACATCAACTGAGTATTTAGGTTGGGGAAGTGTTCAGCCTCCATTTCCACATTCCCAGAGTGCTTGCCAACCGGAGGCTAAAAAAATCTTGCTGTAAAAATCAGTCAAGGCAAGTCTGGATCTGTCAGCTGATGTGTTCCCATTGCATAAGATCAACGAGTTTTGGGGACACATCTGATTACACACAGTTAGCTCCAGCTCTTCATTAAGTTGCATAGGTGAGCTAAGAGCTGATGGGCTGGACTGGGACTGGGTGACCTTGGGGCCTGTCTTACCTTTGCTGCTGATTCCGATAGCCTAGGTGGTTGTCAGCTGGAGCAAGTGGTCTGAATGCCACCAGGATGGCTGGTCATCAGCTTGTTTCCTTTAAGCTATAAAGATGTTAGGGACAACATGGTTATTTTAAGGGTTGCTATATGAATCTGCATATAGGATTTTTTAAAAATACTAATTTGTCACAGACATCATTTTTACCTTCTCCACCTTGGGATCCAGCACAAAGAGCACCTCCTCTCTCCCCTCCCTTGTCTTCCTGTCTTGTTTCTTGAGCACTTGTTTTGGGTTAGATAAAAAGGGTCAAGCCCTTCCCTTGTGGAGCTCCAGGTGGAGTAGGAGAAAGGCTCTTCACCAGCCGGGCACGGGTAGCACACACCAGAATGCCACTGTGCCAGGCTGTCTTGAGGGAGGTGGTTCCACCTAAATGGTCCTGTGGAACATGCAGTTGGCCTGTGCGGAGCCATTCATATTTGGACACCCTCTGCTTGGCGTGGTCCTTGGCACACAGCACACACCTGGTGAGTTCTTCCCATAGAAAAAGATTCCCTACCTGCTTCTGAGCAGCTGCTGCTGTGACTGACCTTCCTTTCCTCTAAGGTTATGGGAAAGGGAAAAGGTCAGGCTTCTTTCTGACGCCTCCTGTGTGTTCCAGAGGGGAGGCTTCCTTATGCAGTTTCTGCATCAGGGCCTTCCCTTTCTTCTTCAGGCCAATTTTAAGAATAAGATTAACTGGCATATCTTTCTATGGGATCTTCAGAACCATCTGTGTTTTCATCCTCGGGTTTCAGGAATTCACTGCCTAGCATTCTCTATTCATCTGCTTCTTCGCGAGCCCAGGAAACAACTGGGAAACTGGCTCTGGAGAGAGTGATTGATTTCAAAAGACCTTCCCCAAACTTACCTCAAGTGATTGCTTGGTTTATTTAAAAAACATTTTAAATTTTGCTCAACTTAAATGGCAGTCGTTTTTAGGGCTATCAGCTAGAATCTAGTATTTAACATGATGATTTTGTTATACACTGTACAACTGTGGGTAGAGGGCAGGGAGCAAGTTAGCCAGGAAAAATCAACCAGGCAGGCACAGGTGAGACTTCTACCGCTGTCATTCCAGAGTTCTCCAGTGGGAGATTGAAGCCTTCTGGAGATGGGGGTCCAGACTGCTGGAGCCGGGAGAAGGATCCCCCTGCAGGGCTCCATGTCTGTGTGGCTGGTCTTCAGATTGTGTGAGCCCCGAGGGATGCTGGACTTTGCTGTTCTCGGAGCTGCATGGGTGCAGTGGAAAGGGCTGGGAGCCGGTGTCCCTGCTCCTCACCTAGAGTGGGGTCCTTGGCCGAGTCTGAGGGAGAGCCGAGTTAGGGGAAGTGCAGGATTTGTGGCCAGGCAGGGAGTGTGGTAAGTGAAAGCACCTCGTGAGCTGACTCACGTGCCTGACTGCTTACATAGGGCTCCTTGAGAACAAGGCCGTGTGGAGATTCAGTGTATGGTAGTCACGGCACACAACCTTGCCAGTGATGGAGCCGGGACATCTAGGAAGGGACTGAGAGGTGGGCTGTGGTGGTGGGGTTAGGAGCTGAACGAAGAGGTCGTTTTGTTTTGTCTTCAGTATCCATTTAAGTTCACGCATCATCATTTCTTCTGCTGCCTGCCTGGGCTCACCCACAGCCATCTCACCAGGAACTGCTGCCACAGCTGTCTTTCTGTGCCTCAGACGTGCCAGGCGGGCCTCCCTTGCCTTTTGCTGGGGCTGCCTGTGCTCTGGGGGCCCTCATGGCTTACTTCTTCCCATGTTGTCTCAGGTGTCACCTTCTCTGGCGGATCTTCTCTGGTCACTGTTTAGAAGCAGTCTCCTTTCTGTCTCCTCCCTATCTCATCCTCACTTATTTCCCTGCATAGCACCTGCTGGATCAGTCACCTGTGCTGGAACACAGATTCCACAAGGGCAGGAGTTTTGGTCTGTTCTGTCACCTGTTGGATTCCCAGTACTCAGAACACCATGTGGCTGCAGAGGCACCCAATATACAGGTATTGAAAGAATGGAAAGTAGGCATTGGTGGGTAGATTACCAGTGCATTAGCAATGGGTGTAAATAGGTATATGCTAATTTAATTTACTTCCTCCGCGCCCCCCTCCCTTTTTTTTTTGAGGCAGAGTCTTGGTCTGTTGCCCAGGCTGGAGTGCTATGGCATGATCTCAGCTCACTGCAACCTCCATCTCCTGGATTCAGGTGATTCTCTTGCCTCAGCCTCCTGAGTAGCTGAAATTGCAGATGTGTGCTGCCACGCCTGGCTAATTTTTTGTATTTTTAGTGGAGATGGGGTTTCACCATGTTGGCCAGGTTGGTCTCGACCCCCTGATCTTAGGTGATCCACCCACTTCGGCCTTCCAAAGTGCTGGGATTACAGGCATGAGCCACCATGCCCAGCTGTAACCCCATTTTTATTTCTGCTTTGATATATGTAAAAATCTTTTTTCTTTTTTTGTTTTGATACAAAATGCATACTAGATATTTTCACTTAAACCAGCCCATCCTTTGCCTTTGCCTATGCTTCATGTCCCCTTAGAATGTTTGAGTCTTCATAGGACTTAAAGATCACCTGCTCCATGAACAAGGGAACTGAAGGCCAGAGGGGAGGAGTCTTGTGCTAAGTCCGGGGTCTTTCAGCTCCATCTCTTTCCACTGATACAGGAGCCAGGGAAGGGAACCAACATGGATTGTTTGCCAGATGAGAGACAGATATTTTCCCGCATGATCTAAGTGAATCCTCAGAAGTCACAGGGTGTGCATTGTTATCCCTGTTTAATGAGTGGAATTCTGAAGTTTTCTTTTTTTTTTCTTTTTTCTTTTTTTCTTTTTTGAGACAGAGTCTTGCTCTGTCGCCCAGGCTGGAGTGCAGTGGCGCGATCTTGGCTTACTGCAAGCTCCACCTCCCGGGTTCACGCCATTCTCCTGCCTTTGCCTCTCAAGTAGCTGGGACTACAGGTACCACCATGCCCGGCTAATTTTTTGTATTTTTTTAGTAGAGATGGGGTTTCGCCGTGTTAGCCAGGATGGTCTCGATCTCCTGACCTCGTGATCCGCCCGCCTCAGCCTCCCAAAGTGCTGGGATTACAAGTGTGAGCCACCGCGCCCGGCCGGAATTCTGTAGTTTTCAACAGGAAGAATGAAGTGATAGAATGTACTTGGGTAACGTGGCCATTAAGACTTGATGGCTAGGTCCTCTCTCAGGGGTGCCATGGAGCCCTTGGGATGCGTAGGACTCTCTGGGCTCTCCAGGTCTCATACTGTCTGAGGGTGCTGCCTGTGTTCCCTTGGGACCAGTGTGTTTCAGTATCTGGCCCGTGAACCTGTTCTCAGGTTGACCTTGTCTCTGCGGAAACACTTTTTCCTCGAAGCCAGTGTTTGGGATTTTGGTAACAAGCTAAATTGAAATCTCCGTGATTATAGGACTTGATGAATAATTTGTGTTGCAAAAGATTGAAAAATCATCCCTCACAAAGTCCATTTTAAGTGTTGCCTAAGTACAGTTACTTCATTGAAACTGCTCACCAGCTGGTGGCAAAGCTTATTTGTGAACGAGTGTTTCTAGTGCTCTGACTCCAGACAAGACTGTGAGTCTGGAACATGTCCACAGTAGGTCTCTGCACATGTAGAAAAGGGGCAGTCTGTGCAGGAGAGTCTTCTTTCCCGCCACCCCCCTGCCCCCCGCCATGGGAAAAGGAGAGAAATGGTGAGTTAGGGCAGGGGAAAGGGGAACAGGGAGGAGGCAGGTCAAGGATAATCAGGAATATGGCACAGACACTGCTGGACTCTGAGGTTTCCTAAGAAATCCATGCCCTGTCTCCATTTTTTCTTTCAGTGACCCTCACTGAGGAGCTGTGGGTACCGTGATAGGCACTAGAGAAGGCGGGTGACTCGAGTATGATCTGATCTACCAGGGTTAACAACTTGGTTGGGGAAAGAGGAATGGGGGCCAAATAATGGCACCATAGGGGAACTATAAAGGGGCAGTGGTGGGCAAAGGGCCACTAGAATGGTGGGGGGCTCCTTGGAAGAGGTGACACTCATACTGGGCCTTGCAGGGTAGGTGGGGGTTGACCTGGAAGGCGGCAGTCTCAGGTGGCAGTGTGCTGCACGTGTGGCTATCAGGGCTGGCCCATGAGAGGCAAGGCTGCTGGGCAGGCTGGGAAGCCAGACTGGGGAGGCCCCAGGAGGTGTACCATGTGCAGCTGCCACATTGAAAGGTGTGTAAGTGTAGTTGGAGGATGTGCGGCTGAGGCAGGGCCCAAGGGAGGGGTGTACACACGAGCCAAGAGGGGAAAAGGCAGTCTGCACACGTACACAGTGCCTTGAAGGTCTTGCGTTTCTCATAGAAATTGTGCTGTAGCTCTTTACCAAATTGACTGGTGTTTGGGCACACAGTTGAGCACACTCTGGGCCTCGGTTGTATGTTTTGAATTTAGTGTGGTTTTTATTCAAGGCCCTAGTGCTCTCTGCACGTTTCCATACTCCCATCTCAACTCTAAAACATGTAAGTTCTTATTCAGATCAACTTGCTGGTAAAATTAGAGAAAATTTCAAAGCTTCTTTTTACTCTCTTTGTCTCACATTTCTCCAGTGGGGAAAAAGCCTGGAAGACAAGTGTGTTAAAGAACTGGCTGTTCTTGTAAGTATTTGAGGAGAACAGTGTGAGTCATTGTAGCTTTTCACTGGTATTTGAGTATCCGGTTTATTTTTAAACAGTTCTGTGAAACTGGAGTTTCTTCCATGGTTTCTGTTACCATGGCGCCATAATATTTCCTCGTCTGCTTGTTCAGACTTTCACACACTTCAGCATCACATTTACAATTCTTTACAATCAGAATATCTTATTCATAATCTCCAAGAATGTTTCTCCAGCTGCAATAGCATTTTTCTCCAGATAGGAAAAGTTCGTAGTTTCTGCCACTTGCAGATGCTGGGAAGAGAGAGGGTCTGGTTCTGTGAAGGACAGTGCAGTGGGTGCGGGGGCTGCAAGGGCCCTCTCGGGGTTCGAGTGGGTGGACCCATGTCATCTGTGCGGAGCCACGTCCCCTTTAGGCGCCATGGTGGAGAGTATAGGACGGACAGGCTGCTGCTTTTGCTTGGGAAGAGTTGGTGGTGTATGTTTTGGTCTAGACGTCTAACACACCACCCTTGGTTCTTTGGTTCCCTCAAATATGAACATGGGTTTGTTCTGTTGCTCTTATTTATTTTGTCATTTATTTTTGGGCTTGAATTGAGGCTTCCACTTTGGGCAGGTCTCTTGTTTTGACAATCTGCGGTCCAGAGAAAAACAATGCTGGGCTTGGCAGTCACTGGCAAAGTCGGCTTTGCCCGCCCTCCAGGCATGCAGGATTATTCAGAGAGGTACCTTTCTACATCTCATTGCTTTGAGAAGCATATATTTCTTAAAGAGTTGTTCAGGATTTAAGGAAAGTTGGGGAGGTATATGGAACCATAGAGAGAGTTTATTTCCAATCTCTTAAAGTCTTAGACCTCAACTTTTCAGGGATAACAAGGTTTTCCTCTGACACATAAAGATAATAATAGACTAGGTTCTGAATGTGTGCTTTGGACTTAATTATGGGAACTTGGCTTTGTCAGGTGTTTTCAAATTCTACTGTAAATATAAATGCTGATTCAGTGATATAGCAACTCTTGATACTTGAGAATGTAAAGTGCTGTGTAACTGATTGGATCTTTTGTCTCCTGACACAATTGGCTCCTCTGATTCAGACAGGATCCCTTTTTGAAGATCAAAAGCAAAATAAAAGTGTGGATTTCTAGTGGCATGTGGACGGGAGGGTATCCCAGGGGTTGCCCAGGAGGCTCCAGGTGGGAAGTGCTTCTGACTTAGTGGCTACACAAGCTGGCCATTGTGGAAGAACTGGCTTTTTCCTTTTTTTTTTTTTTTTTGTAACAATTGACTTTTTAAGAATCATCAAAATATTGTTTTGCTCTCTGCTCAAGAAACGTTTGTAATTAACAATCCGAGTAACTTAATATTTTTTCTCGCCTGTGTAATCCAAGATATGTCAGTATATGGCCTTCGTGAGTAAAATTGATAACAATAGTACATTATCCTAAAGGTCTTATTTGATATCTTTTTATCAAGTCAACACTTTACTCTCCCACCATTTGACTTGTAAAGATCCCCAAATGTGTCGCTGTCAATTTCAACAAATGTTAGGAAGGACCTGTTGTCATATGTGAGATATGCTTGTGGAATTTACTGTCGAGGGGGGAAACCAGACTGCACACAGGTAAAAACTGAGGTAGTGGTATGTGCTTTGAAGAAATATAAAAAGAGTTAGAATAGAAGGTAACAGGCTAGAGTTGGTGGTGATGGGAGATGTGGCTAGGTTCTCTAAGTGATGCCCCAAATGGTATGAGGGAGCCGGCCATACCCTTGTCTCAGGGAATTCCAGGCAGACGGAACAGCATGTGCAAAGGCTCTGAGGCAGGGATGAGCTTATTATGTTGAAGAAACAGAAGATCTTGTGCTGGGACAGAGAAGGGTCAGCAGGTAAGGGAGAGTGGTGGGGGAATGGGTGGAAGGGCAGACAGGGGCCAGGTCATGATGGGATTTACAGTACAGCGGAGGAGTTAGGGTTGAAGTGATGTGGTGGTTTGGAGAAGGAAAGTGACATGATTTGAGTATTTACAAAGATTGCCCTGAAGAGGCTAGAAACTGGAAGTGAGGATAGATTTTCTGTTTTCTTTAACATTGAGTTTTCATGGGAAAACATTAAACGTTTTCATTTTAGCTTTGAAAATTTAGAGTTATTAATACCACCTGTGTTCCTTACAGTTGGGAGTTTTGTGACATTTTCTGGGCTGTTTTGGAAGAGAGGGATTGTGTAAGTGAATATACCCTGGTTGTTAACCATAATAACAACAACGTGATCTCTGCATGGCTCCGTTAAATTAAAAAATGTAACTATTAATAGTGTGTAAAATAGTTCTCAGCCTAGCCAGCAGCTGGAAGATTACGCATTATGAGAAACTCATTGCGTTTAAACCACATGGGGATTTCTGTGTAGAAATCTACCAGTTCCTCCTTCCTTCCTCACTGTTCTTGTTTCAGGGCAGGCATCGGCTGTGTGGAGCCCTCTGAACCCTGGCTGGTCCCATTGACACTGACTTTGTTCCTCCACCGCCCTCCCATCACCTAAGGTCTCTTCTGTCTGGAACACCTCCCGCCTCTCCCACTCTGCACCTGCCCCATTCCCATCCAAGGTTCAACTTGGTGTCACTGGCTGGGAAGCCACTTCCTCACTTCCCTGGGTGGAGAGTGGCTACTTCAATCCTCCGACAATCCCAAGGAGTGGTAGGCAGTGTTCGTTTTGTTTTCCAGATGAGGAAACTAAGGTTCAGGAAGGTTAAGTAATGTGCCCCTGATTACCCAGCTGGTTTACAGCAAGACTGGGATTCATTCATTGCTGCTTCTCACATATCATTGCCTCGTGTAAGCCAGGCGCTGTGCCCAGCCATGGGATACAACTGTGAACAAGGCAGGCGTGAGTTATATGTCTGCCTCCCTTAACACCCTGAGCTGTTTGAGCAGGCAGGCTTCTGGAATGGGCATTCAGTGAACACTGAGCGAATGAGTGAGTGAATGAAAGAATTCTCCTCAGCATTCTACTCTTGTTGGGCCTGGGTTGGCATGCTGCCTCCCTTAACATCCAGCCTGTCACTCTTCAGAGTCATGCACACGTAACTCGCCTCTCCCTTTCCTTGGTGTCTTTCGTTGCCTGTGTCTCACGCAGGAGACAGCACAGCCTGGTGGCTCAGGGAGGCTCTGGAGCACCTGGTCTAGATTTGAATCCGAGCTCCGCCACTTACTAGTTGTGTGACTTGGGGAAGTTATTTAAATACTCTTATGCCTCTGTTTCTTCATCTGTAAATTTCCTTTTGAACTTGAACTGTCAAAAACTTTTGTTTTTTAATTCTTTCTTTTTTTTTTTTTGAGACGGAGTCTGGCTCTGTTGCCCAGGCTGAAGTGCAGTGGCCGGATCTCAGCTCACTGCAAGCTCCGCCTCCTGGGTTTACGCCATTCTCCTGCCTCAGCCTCCGGAGTAGCTGGGAGTACAGGCGCCGCCACCACGCCCGGCTAATTTTTTTTGTATTTTTAGTAGAGACGGGGTTTCACCGTGTTAGCCAGGATGGTCTCGATCTCCTGACCTCGTGATCCGCCTGTCTCGGCCTCCCAGAGTGCTGGGATTACAGGCTTGAGCCACCGCGCCCGGCCTGTTTTTTAATTCTTAAAGTTTCCAACTGACCCAAACCAGATTGAGAGATTGGATCACCAAAACCATGGAGGTATTTTTGCTTTTTATGAGAGTGCCTTTTGTTATTTCAAAATGACCTACTTTCATACTTCCAAATGCATTTTAGAAACATTTCAATTAATTTAAAAGACAATCATTTTCAAATTCATTTATTCAGTGTTTTCCCTCGTTTATGTGGTGTGAACGTGGGTATCCATGTACTTCTTAGGTCAGGATTGACTGGGTGCCTCACCCGTGCTATGCTCTGAGTGAGACACGAGGACAGGAGGGTCCAGAGAAGGTCTGGAAGCTGAGACAAAGGTTCTGAGTGTGTCCAGGGCCCAAACCCAGAGGTCCTGGTGCTGCTGTGTGTTCTGGCTATGGAATTGGGGCAGAGAGCACAGGTAGCAGGAAAGTGTATGAGTTAGACTGCAAGTCTCAGAGACCCTCAAAATAACAGTGGCTTAAAGAGAAGTTTATTCCTCTCATCTGCAGAGTCTAGAGGTGGCATGGCTGGTGGGCATACCACACTGTCAGAGACCCAGACTACTTCCTCTGTCTTGTTTTGTGCATGGCTTTGTTCCCAAGTCACCTCATGGTTCGTGATGAGAAAAGCATGGCATTCGTATTTAACACAGAGAACTTTGTGCTGGCATTGGGACACAAAAATAAACTCCATGTGGTTCCTGCCCTCAAGGATCTTAGTTCTCTTGGGAGAGACAGATGCCTGGATGACCGCCCTCCATCTGAGGTTGAATGGAAGGAGCCCTGTGTGAGAGGAACACAGGCAGGCAGGCCAGGCAGCAGAGCTGACATTTGGGACTAAAGGAAGGCTTTATGAAGGAGGTGGCATCTGATCTTGATCTTAAAGAATAATTAGTATCTTGACAGTCATCTGGGAGGCGGTTTGAGGGAGAAGGATACAGTGAAGGGAGGCATGAAGACCTGAAAGGGAAGGGAGCCCCTGCTTGGAGCCCCAGATGGCGGGTCGCTCTCCTGCCTTGTCCAAGTTGAAGTAGACCATCATTCTAGAGCAGACGTCACACAGTTGGAAAGATGTCCCCAGCTGTGTGATTAGTATGACATCCATTTTAAAAGTGAACAAAAGAACCTGGAAATAAACCAGACAAGATTGTTTTGGGGTTCTGAGATACTCGTTCTTTTGCCTGTACTTTGGAAGCAGGATCAAGCTATTCACAGGCATGCCACTCCCACTAAATATTTCACAATCCACTGAACCCAGTGCTGTCACTGTGTTTCAGTTCTCAGAAGCCACTGACAGCATGTTCAGTGAGAAGCCCTGAGACCCGGAGTCAGAGCACTTTTTACTAGTTTTGCAAGACACAAATATTAATTGCTGTTTACTTTCCCTTTAAATTTTAGCCTCTGTGTGTGTGCAGGACTTGTAGCATAGATGAGACCTTGTGTTACCAACATTGTAAGTAATTTCTGTGATGTGGACATGCTTGGGAAGCATGGACTTTCTTTATGCTGACTGTGGCTTGTTTCACAGTGAGACCCTGATAATGGGCTCAAGCCTTGACACTGGGGTCCTGGTGGGTATGCTTGCACAGGGCTGCCGTCAGGCCCAGAGCTGATGAAGCAGGGAAGATCTTTGCAGCCATGCTCACTGCACACACACACTCTTTTAATTACTTGGCTTTAATTCACGTATATTCTCCTGTAATCTCCTGCTTATAGGAGGCCCTCTTAAAACGTTTTAAACTCAGAAAACTCTTTTTTATTTTTTTTTATTTATTTTTTTATTTTTTTATTTTTTTTATTTTATTTTTTATTTTATTTATTTTATTTTTTATTTTATTTTTTTTTTTTGAGACGGAGTCTCACTGTGTCTCCCAGGCTAGAGTGCAGTGGCGCGATCTCGGCTCACTGCAAGCTCCGCCCCCCGGGTTCACGCCATTCTCCCGCCTCAGCCTCCCAAGTAGCTGGGACTAAAGGCGCCCGCTACCGCGCCCGGCTAGTTTTTTGTATTTTTAGTAGAGACGGGGTTTCACCATGTTAGCCAGGATAGTCTCGATCTCCTGACCTTGTGATCCACCCGCCTCGGCCTCCCAAAGTGCTGGGATTACAGGCTTGAGCCACCGCGCCCGGCCTTTTTTTTTTGAGATGGAGTCTCGCTCTGTCGCCCAGGGTGGAGTGCAGTGGCCGGATCTCAGCTCACTGCAAGCTCCGCCTTCCGGTTCACGCCATTCTCCTGCCTCAGCCTCCGGAGTAGCTGGGACTACAGGCGCCCGCCACCTCGCCCGGCTAGTTTTTTGTATTTTTTAGTAGAGACGGGGTTTCACCGTGTTAGCCAGGATGGTCTCGATCTCCTGACCTCGTGATCCGCCCGTCTCGGCCTCCCAAAGTGCTGGGATTACAGGCTTGAGCCACCGCGCCCGGCCCAGAGAACTCCTAAGAGCTTGTTCAATCCCACTCTCTTCTTTTCATGTGAAAGTAGTTGGATGCTGAGAAGATAAGGGACTTGCCCAATGTCTCATTGCTGTTTATGGCAAATTTGGGATGAGGCTTCTAAATTTTAGCACTGAGAGCCCTTTGTAAGTGTAAAAAATGACTTCTGAATTATCAAAAATGAAATTATGTTTAGTGTAGCTTTATTGATTTTGTTTGTTTAGAGGTAAGTGTATTTGTGTGTATTTTTCCTTAAATTTGGTGTTCCAGGTAGGGTATACCCAGTGATTCCCTTCACCAGCCTGATTACCTGCAAGTGCCTCCACCACCATTTTGGGGTGTACTTCATTGTCTTCAGACATTAACACCATCTACTGAGTTGAATGGGCATCAGTCCATCAGCACCGATGAAATACTCTGACAACTTATATATTAAAGGAGTTTAAATTTAAAATTTCACAAATGAGGCTTATGTATTTGAAGTTTCTTAAAAATAAAACCAACCTGATTTCTGTACTCCCGTTCGTGAAATTAGAGGCTATGTGAGGCTCACCTGCCTCCACAACAGCTGAAATCTTGTTTTATGTGAACGCCTTCTTTTCTTTCCTCCTCCTGTCCATTTCTGATGCATGTGTAAGATGGCAGGTGATATTTCATTGCCTACAGCACTCTCAGATTCAGCACGTGAAGGGACAGTGAACCACTTTAAGGACTTCAGAGGCAGCAGCATTTTTTAGCCAAGGTGTTTCTTTGGGCCATTTTCCTCCTCTGCCTCTCTGGGTGTTTTCCCATCCTTTCTCAAGGGTTTGTGGTTTATCCCCTAAGTGTAGATGGAGGACATCAGATTGAAGTCTTGCTTTTTAAACTGTATCCAGAGGTTCACCAACTCTCTTTGGAATGTGTGAGCCAGAGACCGCGCCAGGGAAACAGTGGAACAGAAGTGGAAGCTGCATGTGCCACGACATCCCAACCTGGGCTCTGCCTAGGGACTACCTGAAAACTCAGACATCTGGACATGAGGGCTTGGCCCAGTGGAATGTGGGACCATGACATGATATTTTACAGCCATGAAAAATGACTGGGGCTGGGCACGGTGGCTCACGCCTGTAATCCCAGCACTTTGGGAGGCCAAGGCAAGCGGATCACCCGAGGTCAGGAGTTCAAGACCAGCCTGACCAACATGGCGAAACCCCTTCTCTACTAAAAATACAAAATTAGCCAGGCGTAGGGGCACATGCCTGTAATCCCAGCTACTCAGGAGGCTGAGGCAGTAGATTCGCTTGAACTCGGGAGGTGGAGGTTGCAGTGAGCCGAGATCGTGCCATTGCACTCCAAACTGGGCAACAAGAGCGAAATTCGGTCTCAAAAATAAATAAATAATAAAATAAAAATATGACCGGGACCAGGCTCAGTGGCTCACGTCTGTCATCCCAGCACTTTGGGAGGCCGAGATGGGTGGATCACTTGAGGCCAGAAGTTCGAGACCAGCTTGGCCAACATGGCAAAACCCTGTCTGTACTAAAAATATTTTAAAAAATTAGTTGGGCATAATGGCGGGCTCCTGTAGTCCCAGCTACTCGGGAGGCTGAGGCATGAAAGTTGCTTGAACTCAGGGGGGCGGAGGTTGCAGTGAGCTAAGATCGTGCCACTGCGCTCCAGTCTGGGCAACAGAGCGAGACTCTGTCTCAAAAAAAAAAAAAAAGTGACTGGAAGATGCCCAGACAACAGGGAGAAATGCTGCTTATGCAGCTGAGAAAAACAGACCACAGGATGGCTTGTTGGCTGCAAGGACAGTGAAGTCAGGCCATAGATGACGGCAGAAGCAAGGGCGAAATGAGGAGAGCGGAGGCTGGTGGGACAGAACTGGCCATGAGGAGCTCCTGTTGGCCTTGACAGCTCTGTGCTAGCCAACATTTGGACTTAAAATCATCATGGGCTTGGCAGTGTGGGGAGGGTGGAAAGAGCAGAGCCGGAGATTCTCCTGGACAGGAGTCGTGAGCTCCAGAGCTGCCGATGAGCAGGTGTGGTAAGCAGAAGAACTGCATTGGGGTTGCTCTGTTGTTCGGTTTTCCTTAACCACCTCCGTGCAGTTTTTTTTTTTTTTTTTTTAAGAGTTAGGGTCTCTCTATGCTGCCCAGGCTGGAGTGCAGTGGCTATTCACAGGCGTGATCATAACTCACTGCAGCCTCAAACTCCTACGCTCAGGCAGTCCTCCCACCTCAGTCTCCTGAGGAGCTGGGACCACAGGTGCACTCGGCTCCAGGATGATTTTTTTTTCCTGTGGGAGGAAGAGGGCTGCTCTATTGTGTTGACTGAAACAAGATGTGTTCTCCCCCCTCTCTTTTTCTCTTTTCTTCTTAACAGAATATTGGAGAGTCTGCGCTGTGTTTCTTTGAAGTGGTTCTGTGTCCTAGCAGAGTTCCTAAGATTCCTCTTCCTCCCACTGTTTTTCTTCAGTTCGCAGTGGATAGTTCTGTGCCACAAGGTGGTTTGAAATCCTCTGGTTTTGAGGTGATGGTTTCTATAGCAACAATTAGTTGTGTCTGCCTGGAGATGCTGGCTGTTTTTTTAATCTCTGGAAGCACCTTCGAGTGTGTTCTGGCTCACCCTGCCCAGGCTGATGGGTGCTTCCGGAGGGCCTAAGACCTGCTGAGCTCTAGGCCTCAGTGTGATTCCCTTGAGGGAGAGGCCAGCCTTTAAGCACAAGCATCTTGCAGTGCACAAGCTGTTTTCCATTGTTGAATCAAATGTATTACACCATGTTCCAGAGAGATATAAGTCACTTTATTTACTGGTCTCTTATCTATTCCTTTGAGGAATGTTCACTTTTCCAGATGAAATCATTGGAAACAAAATGAGTTGTGCCAGATAGTTGGGCTCTTAAAAAGCATCCCAGCTTTGGCCAGGCGCGGCGGCTCGCGCCTGTAATCCCAGCACTTTGGGAGGCCAAGGCGGGTGGATCACAAGGTCAGGAGATCGAGACCATCCTGGCTAACACGGTGAAACCCCGTCTCTACTAAAAATACAAAAAAAAAAAAAAAATTAGCTGGGTATGGTGGCAGGTGCCTGTAGTCCCAGCTACTTGGGAGGCTGAGGTGGGAGAATGGCGTGAACCTGGGAGGCGGAGCTTACAGTGAGCTGAGATTGTGCCTCTGCACTCCAGCCTGGGTGACAGAGCGAGACTCCATCTCCAAAAAACAAAACAAAACAAAAAAACCATCCCAGCTTTGCTAATGGTGCAAAGCACTATCTTAACGTGGGCCTTACTGCCTGAGCGGCTTATAGGAGGTGACCTGGGTGGTAGAGACAAGCAGAAGACCCCATTCTTTCTTCCAGGGGACTGTGACAGACATGAATAGCCCGAGCTGAGCCAAAGCTGGTGACATGGAGGACCCAGAAACCCATGGGCCCCAGCTGGGTTGTCAGGCAGCAGGAGGGCCTCCCGTGAGGCTGGTGGTAGCCAGGGTTGAACCTCACACACCCCCAACCATGGTTGCTAAACCTGTGTGTGGTTTAGTTTAGCGTGTGCAGTAGTGTTTGTGAAAGAATTCTAACCGTTAGAGTTATAGCACCTTCACATAACTGCTGTCATTATTTTCCATCTTTGAATCCTCAGTATCCATAAATCAAAATTACCCAGGCTCTTCAACTTTTCTTGTCCTGAATTCATCCAGCAATTTGCAGAGCGACTGCTTTGTATTTGACACTGGATACTGGAGCTGTAGCAGTGAGCACAACTGACAAATGTCCCTGCCCTCCTAGAGCTGTTTTTGTTTGTTTGTTTGTTTGTTTTTTGTTTTTGAGACAGTCTCGCTGTGTCGCCCAGGCTGGAATGCTATGGCACGATCTCAGCTCATTGCAACCTCTGCCTCCTGGGTTCAAGTGATTCTCCTGCCTCAGCCTCCCAAGTAGCTGGGATTACAGGCATGGGCCACCACACCCAGCTAATCCTTGTATTTTTAGTAGAAATGGGGTTTCACCGTGTTGGCCAGGCTAGTCACAAACTCCTGACCTCAGTGATCTGCCCGCCTCGGCCTCCCAAAGTGCTGGGATTACAGGCATGAGCCACCATGCCCGGCCCTAGAGCTGACTTTCTAGAGGGGCAGACAGACAAGAAATAAAACAGTTAAGTAAATTATGTAGCTCCTTAAGAGGTGTTAAGTGCTTGGGAGAGAAGAATAAAGCAGGGAGGGGGTCTGAGTGGGCTAGGGCAGGGTCAGAAAAGATCTCACTGGGGTGGGGGCTGATACAGGCCTGTGGGGCAGGAGGGAGACCATTTCAGGGAGAAGACAGCACATTGACTGTGCCTGGCAGTGCTAGGACCAACAGAGGAGCCGAGTGGAGCTTGGTGTAGCGTGGACAGCAGTGGTAGGGGGTTGTAGAGCAGGATCTGAGGACGAAGTAGCTCAGTGGAGGTGAGCAGATGCGGGCCGGGAGGACCTGGGCTTTTACTCTGCGTGGGGGGGCTTAAGAGCAGCCATGTGGTCTGCCTTGCATTTTGAGAGGGTCACTGTGTTGAGAGTGGACTGAAGTCAGATTGTTAAATAATTCATGCTTTGAGAAGGCATGCAACAATACACACAGCTACAGTTCTATGGACAAGTATGAAATTAATATGTTCTAATTTTTAAAAACAGTAGCACGGATACGAAACACTGAGTTACTGTGGGAAGCTGGGAGCCCTGTTAGGGAAAAAATGACTGCAGCCACACAAAGGAGAGGTGATAGTGGCAGTGACAGTGGAGAGATGCAGGGGGTCTGGTCTTCTCTTTGGCTTTTTGGAGGCAAGGCCGGTCCAGGAGATGCTCACGGACCTCCCCTACTCCCTAAAGCTGGGGGCGAGGGGTCTTGTGGGAACCTCCCTTCCTTCCAGTGTGGGGCCATTCATGAAACAAAGTCAGGTATTCTCCATGGTTGTTGTTTTTTTTTTTTTTAAGAGACCAGGTCTCACTTTGTCACCCAGATTGAAGTGCAGTGGCACAGTCGTAACTCACTGCTGCCTCAAATTCCTGGGCTCAAGCAGTCCTCCTGCCTCAGCCTCCTGAGTAGCTGGGACTCACAGGTGTGCACTACCACACCTAGCTAATTTTATTTTTTTATTTATTTTAGAGGTGGGATCTCACCATCTTGCCTAGGCTGGTCTTGAATTCCTGGCTTCAAACAGACCTCCCACCTTGGCTTCTCAAAGTGCTAGGATTACAGGCGTGAGCCACCATGCCCAGTCAGGGTAAATTTTTAGAAGAAATAGTTGAGGACGAAGTAGCTCAGTGGAGGTGAGCAGATGTGGGCCGGGAGGACCTGGGCTTTTACGCTGCACAAGGGGCTTAAGAGCAGCAATGTGGTCTGCCTTGCATTTTGAGAGGGTCACCTTGTTGAGAATAGACTGAAGTTGGATTGTTAAATATGTCATGCATTGAGAAGGCATGCAACAATACATACAGCTACAGTTCTGTGGCCAGTTATGAAATGAATATGTTCTCATTTTTAAAACCAGTAGCATGGGTACAAAACTGAGTTACCATGCAGCTTATCTGTGACGTCAGATTAGTCCTTTCTAAAGTGCACCCGGCCCCACAGAAGCATGTGGGCATCCACTTTGCTGGGTGCTGGGACAGGCACAGCACTCACTCCCTCTGCCTTTGCCGGAAAGACCCCTCCCCTGTCCTTCTCATGCTCACTGCCCATCTTCCTGCAGTCCTCAGAGAGGTCGCATTCTGTCTCAGTAAGCCCGCCCCCACCCCCAGGTCTTTTAGGGTGCCCTACTTCTCTGTGTCCTGGTGCTTTTCACACCATATAGCTGTTTTTACTTTGCCATGTGCCAACCTGCCCTAGTAGGATGTCAGCCCCAGGAGGGCAGGGACCCAGTCTGCCTTGTTCACTGCCCCTCCCCAAGCTTAGGAGAGTGCCTGGCACATAGTAGATGTTCAAATGGTAAATATGTCCCTTATCAAAGGATCCTCTCACCTTGGGCCCAAACAGTGGCTTAGAATAAATCATTATTTCCCAACCACTGAAAAATCTCCCCCCAGATAATGAAGAGGAAACAAGCTGCAGGTCAATCTGTGCTCAGTGCAAGGCCTGTGGAGCAGCCAGAACCCAGCCAGCCGGATGTGCTGGGGCCGTGGCAGCGAGGATGTCCACCTCTGCCTACCTTTGCAGTTAGAGGATTAGAGCGGGGCGGAGGGGCTTTCTCCCGAGGCCAGCTTTCAGGAGAGATGAGCAACATGGTCTTTTTACTCACAATGTTCTAACTTTATGAAAATAGCCTTTTGGCCTAAAAAATGACCTGTTCTTTTGTCTGGTTATGGAATAAATTAAGGGTATTAAGGGGGAGCTTGATGTCCTTGTGTAATACGTCACTTGTTTACCTGATATCTGTTATCAAGCCCAAAGGGGAGGAAGGAGGTTATGCCAGCTTCCAGCCTGTGCCAAGGGCACCTTGGCAACCTCTGTTAACCTCTGAGACTCTGCACACTATCTAAGGAATGGCTCTGACTCACTGTACTTACATACATTGTTAGCAGAAGTCACTGGAATCTGAGATCTGGAACTGTTTCAGTACCTCAGTCATTCCCTGATTCCCAGATTCCTGAGAAGTGCCCCTTAGAACAGAAGGGCGTGGTGGCTCACACCTGTAATCCCAGCACTTTGGGAGGTCGAGGCAGGTGGATCACCTGAGGTCAAGAGTTTGAGACCAGCCTGGCCAACATGGCGAAACCCTGTCTCTACTAAAAATGCAAAAATTAGCCCGGTAAGGTGGTGCGTGCCTGTAATCCCAGCTGCTCAGGAGGCTGAGGCAGGAGAATTGCTTGAACCCGGGAGGCGGAGGTTGCAGTGAACTGAGATCGCACCACTGCATTCCAGCCTGAGCAATGACAGAGTAAGACTCTGTCTCAAAAAAAAAAAAAAAAAGCTTCTAAACGAAGTTCCCAAAAGTTAGAAAAGCTATTTTCTGGTTTCTCATTGCTCCCTTTTCATAGCATCCTGTTTGTGTTTTATGGATACACAACCCTTGAGTCTCTCCAAGAATTCTCACCAGATTTCATTAGAATTTCTCTCCTGTTCCCTCAAGTATTTGTTTTCCCCAGATGTCCGTTTGAACTTTATGAAAGGACAGGGCTGATGGCATAGGAAGCTGAGCTGGTTCCTTCTTGGCCCTTCCCCTAAATGGGAGAGTGGCCACATCTCTGTATGAGGCTGGGCAAGGGCCCAGGTGGGCTTCCCTGAAAGTCATCTGCCCTTGATGGCTTGGCTCCAAATGCAGCTGTTTTTGTTTTGTTTTGTTTTGTTTTTTGAGACGAGTCTCACCCTGTCGCCCAGGCTGGAGTGTGCAGTGGCACGATCTCCACCTCCTGGGTTCAAACGATTCTCCTGCCTAAGCCTCCCGAGTAAGTGGAACTACAGGCACGTGCCACCACGCCCGGCTAACATTTTGTAGTTTTAGTAGAGACGGGGTTTTACCGTGTTAGCCAGGATGGTCTCTATCTCCTGACCTCATGATCTGCCTGCCTTGGCCTCCCAAAGTACTGGGATTACAGGCGTGAGCCACCGTGCCCGGCCCAAATACAGTTTTTAAAATGACCCTGGGCCAGACGCAGTGGATTACTTGAGCCCAGGAGTTCAAGACCAGCTTGGGAATATGACGAAACCCCGTCTCTACTGGAAATACAAAAATTAGCTGGGCATGGTAGCGTATGCCTGTGGTTCTAGCTACTGGGGAGGCCGAGGTGGGAGAATCACTTGAGCTGAGGAGGTTGAGGCTGCAGTGAGCTGTGATCATGCCACTGTACTTCAGCCTGGGTGACAGATTGAGACCCTGTCTCAAAAAAAAAAAAAAAAAAAAAAAGACCATGATAATTCATGATAATTAACCCTCACTCCTGCCACTCACAACTTTGCATTTCTCAACCCTGAGCTTAGTGTTCCTAAGGCCTTGTCTCCAGCACTGGCATTTTTAGGTGGTTTTCTTCTTCTCCCAGCGCACACCTGGCCGCTCTCTTCCAGCATGTCCTCCACCATGGGTGGCACGGCCTTTTTTCTGTGTTGTTACAGCTTCCACCTCGTAATTCAGCAGGTCTTTGGGAGGAAGGAGTAGGAGGTGTGTCTGCCTCCGTTGAATTTGTTTCTTTCCAAAAAAATGACACTATAATGGCAATGCTGTGATGTCATTATTTTGGGGAAGAAACAAATTCAGAGGAACTACATGGGAAACATATTTTCTCATCTGTTTTTGCCATTGTGATGGCAAAGAATCCAGAATAACTCAGCACACACCACCCCATCCTAAAGGTTTATTTCAAAATCACTTGTTGGAATTCGGATGGCATGCTTCTGGTTCATCTTGCAAGGCACCCAGGGTAGCCTGTGAGAGCGAGTTCAAGTCTGGAGTGTGTGCAGGAACAGTCTCCCTCATGTGTAGCCCTTGTTCGGAGTTCACAGAACTCATTCAGCTTTGAATTGCGGTATTGGAGCTCAGTTTCTTTTTTTCTTTTTTAGATTTTTTCTTATTTTTAATTTTTAAAGTTCTTTTAGAGACCAGGTCTCACTCTGTCACCCAGCCTGGAGTGCAGCAGTATGATTGTAGCTCACTGCAGCCTCCAGCTCCTGGGCTCAAGTGATCCTCCCACCTCAGCTTCCTGAGAAGCTGGGACTACAGGTGTGTACTACCACACCTGCTAATTTTTCTTTTCTTTTTTTTTAAATAGAGATGGGGGTCTCACTGTGTTGGCCAGGCTGGCCTCAAGTGATCCACCTGCTTTAGTCTTTCAAAGTGTTGAGATTTCCAGGCGTGAATCACCGTGCCTGGCTGAGCTCAGTTTTGTTTGTTTGTTTGTTTTTGTTTTTATTTTTTGAGACGGATTATCACTCTGTCGCCCAGGCTGGAGTGCAGTGGTGCGATCTTGGCTCACTGCAACCTCCACTTCCCGGGTTCAAGTGATTCTCCTGCCTCGGCCTCCTGAGTAGCTGAGATTACAGGTGCATGCTACCACACCCAGCTAATTTTTGTATTTTTAGTAGAGACACAGTTTCACCATGTTGGCCAGACTGGTCTTGAACTCCTGATCTCGTGATCCGCCTGCCTCGGCCTCCCAAAGTTCTGGAATTACAGGCATGAGCCACCACGCCCAGCCTGAGTTCAGTTTCTTTAGGAAGAAATAATTAGTCAACCACTGGGTGCCAGACAGTCTGAAATGTACAAAAGAAGTGCCAGATGAGTCCCTGTCCTTGGAAAGACCAGGGATGACTCATTTGTCTGTCACTTTGCACTTTCTCAAAATTATTTCACAGCTGTCACCCCTGAGCCTCTTAATGCCCTGGGAGGTAATGAGAGCCCCTGTTGTACTGCCTTACAGACGAGGACAGTGGCTCTCAGAGGGGACAAATAGCTGAATTACAGAGGTGGAGCTGAGACTCATTTTCAACTCAATATCACACTCTCTTCCCAGGAACTTTACCTTCCAGATGAGAAGCCCCCAATAAATTACTAAATACACATTTATATATTTTTTGCATTAATAAATTGATTTTCAAAGGTTCCAGCACTGTTTGGCATTAGAGAGCAGCTTGTCCCACACATGTGCACAGGTATGGTAAAGATCATTGTAGTGGGCTCAACCTGAAAGAATGAATGAAGCAGAGCCAGGAAACATGCCCTACCTGACCTCCTTTTGAAGAAACAATCGCTCTCAGTGTCCTCAGCTTACATATTTCTTCAGCTCAAAGGGTGCTGCAAGCAGATTCATTTTTATGGTTAAGGACGTATGTGTGTCAAAAAAAATTCTGAGTGGTACTTCCTGACAGGCCCAGCGCCTTTGGGGATGTGGTAGAGATCAGGATCAGTGCGGAAGCCCTAAGGCTCCAGCCTCCCTGGCAGGTGGTGGGACTCTGGATAATCCTGCTGCCCTTTCTTCTTTTCACTGCCAAAGATTGCTGGATTCTGGAAATGCCTGGTAGCTGGGCATGTGGTGTCTTGCTGGAGTTGGGCAGCATGGAGTCCGATGGTCTGGGCTGAGTCCCAGCCTAGCACTTACGAGCTGTGGGTCTGTGACCAGTGATTTGAATTATCTGTATCTTGGTTGCCTTTTCATCAAATGGAGACAATAATACATCTTTTGTAGGATTTTTGAGGTACAAAAATAATATATCTGAAGCTCACCTCACCCACCTGTTGGCGCTGAGAGGTACTGAGTAGCTGGTAGCTGCTTAGATGGTAGTTTATCCCACTTGACTCCCAGGTGGAGCAGCAGAACTGCATCCGGGTAAAGTAGTCTTGCTTGATTTGATGCAAACATGGCAGACTCCAGGCAAGAGAACTGTCTTTGGAGGATGAAATGCAGTCATTGAATAGGTTTTGAACACTGCATGGTGCCATGAGGCAGCTCTTCTAGCTCCTTGGACTCCCTGTGAGGTTGAGCATGGCTATTCTAGGCTGTGGCCTGTCTGCAGTGGGCCTGGTCTGCAGCTGGTTCCTACTCAGGATAGGGTCATGCCCACCGTAGCAACTGATATCTGCAAAGGACATTTTTACTTCACAAAACATTTTCACATCCTTCTCAGTTGACCCTCACCATGATTCTGCCAGGCAAGTGGGGGTAATACTGGTACAGTAAACATTATATTTAAATACTGTTGCCCTGGGACTGAGTGTTCTCATGCAACAAATGGCACCATTAAGGCATAAAAAGGTAGGGCATAGCCAGGCAGTGGCACGCACCCTGTAGTCCTAGCTACTTGGGAGGCTGAGGCAGGAGGATCCCTTGAGCCCAGGAGTTCCAGGCCAGCCTGGGCAACATAGTGAGATCCCATCTCTAAAAAGAAAAAGAAAAGGGCACAGAGCACCAATCAGTGAGGAAATGCAGATGAAACCACTGTGGCTTACTAACACCACCTGAAAGGCCAAGATTGACAGACTGTTCCTGGAAATAGGACTGTAGCGGTAGTTCGTCACGGCACAGGGCAGGCCAGTGCATGTTCACTTTTTTTGTTTGGTTGGTTTTTTTGAGATAGGGTCTTGCTCTGTTGCCCAGGCAGGAGTGCAGTGGCCCAGTAATAGCTCACTGCAGCCTTGACCTCCTGGGCTCAAGCAATCCTCTCGCCTCAGCCTCCCGAGTAGCTGGGACCACAGGTGCGTGCCACCATACTTGGCTAATTTTTTTTATTTTCTACTTTTTGTAGAGATGGGATCTCACTATGTTGCCCAGGCTAGTCTTGAGCTTCTGGGCTCAGGCATTCCACCTGCCTTGGCCTCTCAAAGTGCTGGGATTACAAGCGTGAGCCACCATGTCTGACCTATATTTAGTTTTTCATGTTGTATGTTCTAGAATATTTGAACTCAGCACTGAGGTGGTTAAGATCAGTGGTGAAGAGCATGACTGCTGTTGGCCTGCCTTTCTTAAGGTCTCAGCTCCTCTGCTTGGGCAAGTTCCTAACCCTTTCTGTGCCCCAGGTTCCTTGCTTTGACAGTGCCCATGGTGAAACCGCTACCCCATAGAGTTCTTAGGACTAAATGGAGTGCATGCATGTAGTGCATGGGGCACAGCATCTGGCACATGAGGAGTTGCCATAGGGGTGGGTATGACTGGCCTCTTTGTTGTTGAAGAAGGGAGGGCTGGTGGCAAGGTCACAGTGGTAGGTGGCAGCCTCACCAAAAGTGCTTTTCCCAGTAGAAACAATGACGGGAAAACAAAAATCAAATCCAGTCTCAGTCATCAACATTTCTCAGAACCTTTGGGTGGCTTGCTCTGGTGATTCTAAGAACAATGGCTATCACTTTTAGAGTGTCAGGTGTGTGCCAGGTGACTTAACGTCACTGCTGGACCTTCTCCGTGCCTGCGAGGAAATCGCCTTCTTACTGGGTTGAGAGGCTGCCTCTTGAGAGCTGCTGGTGTGTCCCTGCACATGGATGACGTTTGAAGTCATGGGAGTTCCACAGATCAGTGCTGGGAGGAATGGGAGGAGCCATAGAGCGAACTGCAAGGTGTGCAATGTGGTTGGGAGAGGAAAGGGAGGCTCATCAGGGTGAGAGCGGGGAGCCAGGAAAGTCCCACACGCTGAGGCTGGTGCGGGGCTCCATGGGAGGGACGAGGTGGTTGGACAGGGCCCCTGCTGCTCATGTCCCAGAGCAGGGGCAGGAGAGAGGGGACTTAGGAGTTGTCATTGAGAACTCAGCTCGGTGCCTGCGCTCAAGCCCCCCTCCCCACCCTCCACCCCCCAACAAGTTGTTGCTCTGTGAACATCAGAAATGAGTTCCCAGCTTGGCCACGGTTGTACTATCAGTTGGGTTTTCTTTTTGGTGCAGATTCTTGTCCCCCAGGTCCTCCCCTTTACCTGCATTCCTTGTGACTGTGGAGCTGAAGGAAGTAGCAAGGACACTTTGAAGCCCAGGGTGCAGACCAAGGACAATGCTCCCATTGAGGGAGGCCCTGCCATGGCCTGTGACCTGGGGGTACTGAAACCTTCATCTCATTTAACCTTCACTGGTTAAACGAGCTGGTAAAGCACAGCTCAGGAACTGGGGCTCAGAGAAATGACATGGCTTTCTGAGGTCACCCAGCTGGCCTGTGGTAGAGCTGGGATTTCCCGCCTTCCACCGTCCCAGGCCTTCTCCATGGGCACCTCATCTGCATTACCTCACTGACTCTTTGGGCAGGAGACTTTCATTTCTTCCCCTCACAGTCTCTGTCTCTTTGGGTTTTCTATACCTTGCCTCAGTGTCCCCTTAGGGCTTCAGATATCTTTGCTAGATTCTAACTGCACAGTTCAATGAGACCTTGTATAAGATGTGCTTAGAGGGTTCAGGTGAAAGTGTAGTTGATTATGAATTATTCCAGCTCAAGAACTGAAGTGGTGGTGCAGAGCTTCCTAAAGTCATTTCTATTGGGTCTGAAATGCCTTGTGCCATTTTATAAAAAGAGATGTGTCTTCCTAATTCTGTTTTACTTAATAAAGATGTATATAATCTTGGAGAATGTCTAAGTTGGGAGGTGACAGATTTGTGGCAGGGAGCAGCTGGCTGAGCATTAAGATGAACTCTAAGTAATGCACATGGGGATAGTTGAGCTGATGGCATCACAGATTGAGCTGTGGCCACAGAAGATGCCCGTGGGGTACGCTTGTCCCTCGTTGCACCTGAAGGCATTCTATAGGATGTCACTGTTGCTGCGTACAGCGCTGTGATGAGATCCCAGACAGATGGTCCCAGACAGAAGGAAAGTGAACAAGTATGGGCCTTTCCCAGCTCTGCCACCATGTGACCGGAGAATGTCCCTTTCCCTTGCTGGTTGTTCCTTGTTCCTTTTGGTCAGCTAAGAGCATATATCCTGTCTGATGCCCTTGGCAGACCCATGATCTTGGTTATATTACCTCTCTGCTCAGTGATTCAGGCTCTTACTCCTAAAGGCTGACCACTGTGCTGAGCCTCTCCTTGGCTCCTGGCACTTAAGTGGGCTCTTAAATCTTAGGCCCGGTGTGGTGGCTCATTCATGTAATCTCAGCAATTTGGGAGGCCAAGGCAGGAGGATCGCTTGAGCCCAGGAGTTTGAGACCAGCCTGGGCAACAGTGACATCCCAGTTTCCACACACAAATTTTTTTTTTTTAACTAGCTGGGTGTGGTAGCCCGTGCCTATAGTCCCAACTACTCAGGAGGGTGAGACGAGAGGATTGCTTGAGCCCATGAGTTCGAGGCTGCAGTGAGCTGTGATCATGCCACTGCACTCCAGCCTGGATGACAGACAAGACGCTTTGTCAGTCAGTCAACCAATCAGTCAGTCCGTCAATCAGTCTTGTGCAAAACTGCGTCAAGACCACAACTGCCTCCAGACAGAATCTGAATTCCTCTGCCCAAGTGGCTCAGGTGTCAAGCTGCCTCTCAGTCCGGAGCAGGGGCCTGCTCTTCACTGCAGCTTCTCCCATGGCTGGCCAGGCAGCCCAGCTGGCGGCTTGATTGGGCCACTTTGAGACTCACCTGAGCCCAAAGCCCTGCTATTCCCTGAGAAGCCTGGAGCAGAGACCAGCTGCTCTGGGTAGAAAAATTTCTGCTGCTGAAACATGGGGTGAGGCAACTCCAGGAGGACCCTGGCTAGTAGCATAGGAGTCCATAGAAAAAAGGCTCACACCTGTAATCCTAGCACTTTGGGAGGGCAAGGTGGGTGGATCACTTGAGGTCAGGAGTTTGAGACCGCCTGGCCAACATGGCGGAAACCCCATCTCTACTAAAAAATACAAAAATTAGCCAAGCATGGTGGCGCATGCCTGTAATCCCAGCTACTGGGGAGGCTGAGACACTAGAGTTGCTTGAACCTGGGAAGCAGAGGTGTCAGTGAGCTGAGATTGCACTACTGTACTCCAGCCTGGGCAACAGAGCCAGATTCCACCTCAAAAAAAGAAAGAAAAAATTGCTGTGAGAGGTGGCATCAGGGCCCAGGCCAAGTGGCCTGTCCAGCCTTTGTGAATCCTAGTGGTTCAAATGACACACTGCCCCTACGATTATGGAGCAGAGCCCCAACCAGCGTGGGAGAACCCCTTGCTGGAGTTCTCTCCATGAGAGCCTGGTTAGGATCGTGCACGCATCTTAGTCCTGCAGCTGTCTCCTCACAGCGGCAATGTCTTTGTAGGACTTGGCTTTGAAGTACCGTTATCTGTTGCGGACTTTGTCTCTGTTGCTACACAGCAGTGTTTTACCTTTAGGAGCTCTGCAATCCACCAGATTAAGCCCTTTTAATTAGTGATCCAATTGTAGGTTATGGGAAGCCTGATTTACTTAACTTTGAGATTGTTTTTGGAAAACATCTGGATGTCATGGAGAGAATATTACCTTAGCAAGCAGGCAGAGCTGGTGTCGAATACTAGTCTCCACCACCCATTACTTGGACAACCGTGGACAAATTACTGAACATCAATTTTCTTGACTTTAAAATAGAGACAGAAGTAATGATAGTAATGATAATTACTATATAATAATAATAGTGGCAACAATTCATTATTTACTATGTTCATAGCACTTACTAAGGGTATATAACGGTACTTAGTGAGGTTGTAGCACTTACTAAGGGCCAAGTATTGTTTTAAGCTCTTGTGTGTATTTGACTCACAGCAATTCTCTATTGTAGGTTCCATTATTGTCTCTTTTTTTTTTTGAGATGGAGTTTTGCTCTTGTTGCCCAGGCTGGAGTGCAATGGCATGATCTCGGCTCACTGCAACCTCCACCTCCTGGGTTCAAGCGATTCTCCTGCCTCAGCCTCCCTAGTAGCTGGGATTACAGGCATGTGCCACCACGCTTAGCTAATTTTATATTTTTAGTAGAGAGAGGATTTCTCTGTCTTGGTCAGGCTGGCCTCGAACTCCTGACCTCAGGTGATCTGCACGCCTTGGCCTCCCAAAGTGCTGGGATTACAGGCGTGACTGCGCCCAGCTGTTGTCTCTCTTTTACAGATAAGGCACGTGAGGCACAGAGAGGGTAGGTAACTTGCTCACTGTTGCCCAGCTCATAAGTAATGCGTCTGGAATTCAAGCCTAGGCAGCCTGACTCTGGATTCTGTGTTTCTTTTTTTTTTTTTTTTTTTGAGACGGAGTCTTGCTCTGTAGCCCAGGCTGGAGTGCAGTGGCCGGATCTCAGCTCACTGCAAGCTCCGCCTCCCGGGTTTGCGCCATTCTCCTGCCTCAGCCTCCGGAGTAGCTCGGACTACAGGCGCCCGCCACCTCGCCCGGCTAGTTTTTTGTATTTTTAGTAGAGACGGGGTTTCACTGTGTTAGCCAGGATGGTCTCGATCTCCTGACCTCGTGATCCGCCCGTCTCGGCCTCCCAAAGTGCTGGGATTACAGGCTTGAGCCACCGCGCCCGGCCTGGATTCTGTGTTTCTTACTACAATTCCAGGTTGTCTCACAGAGAATCATGAAGAGTCATGTGATAACATATGGAACAGGACCTAGAACAAAGTCTTGCACGTTGTTGGTGCTCAAAACAAGTTGGCCACTCTGTCTCACCCCTTCCTGTTGCTAAGCTAAGGCTTTGGACTGTTGTCTGTGGCAGTGAGGAAGGTCTCAGATCTCTGGCTGTGTGTTCTGAACACAGGGTAAGGTAAAGAAAGATGGGGTCACCTTTTTACCAAAAAGTCAGACAGTTTCATCTTGGCTGTGGACAGGTCATCACACTAGCAAGGTGTGGTTTGTGCTTATGGGAGTCTTTCAGTTTCTTCCCTCCAGCAGGGGAAATAATTGCCACCTTTACCCTTGCCTAGATTGTAGATTGCTGAATCTGTTTCTCAGAAGTGATCCATTTAGCTTTCCAGCTGAGCCACACACAGTGTCAGAATAAACTGGTCTGAATTTGGGGCTTCAGTGGCTGAGTCAGTAAAGGTGGAGTTGAGTGGGGACGGTGCTCAACACAAGTGGAATGTGGTAGACACTCTGGAGAGGGGAGTCGGGTGTCACAGGTGGGATGGCCTCCACTCATGTTTTATCCCAGGTCCTAGCCCTACCAGTTAGGTAGAGTAGGCCGGGATGGGCTAGCCCAAAGATCCAGGGGCTCTGCCTGATTTTACGCACAGGCACCCCCTGCCCCCATCACCCACCATGCACACACAGACATACACATATCCGCCCAGAGTTGGTTAGAGTCTACTGGCTTTCTCCCACCTAAAGGAAATATTATAGACCACCCGGTACTGAAGGCAGTGATTAGAAATGGGAAGTTGTGAAATAGAGATGACTTGTTTCTTTACCTTGGGCATTTAAAAACCACTATGATATATGTTTTTCGTTCATAGGTTTGTCTACAGATTTTGAGCATCCGAAGTTGATCCCTGACTAAGTATACTTTGCTGCTCCCTCAGCCTTTGAAGAAATGTCTGTCACGTATGATGACTCCGTTGGAGTAGAAGTGTCCAGCGACAGCTTCTGGGAGGTAATGTACCTGCTTTCTTCCAGTGAATGAAGTGGCCAGGCCAACAGTGTCTGGCAGGCCCTTTGGTTTTTTTGGTGGAGGTTGGGAAATGAGGTGAACATACCCCAAAACCAGCCAGGGATTTGTAGTCAGACCTAGATAGTAGCAGAAAAGGTGTGGACACTTGTTCTTAGGCAGTTCAGGTATGCCTTAGCCATCATCGAAGGCAGTAAACTTACCTTGCTAGGAAAGTCTGATACTTAAAGAGATTAAGGGTGTTTATGAAAGGTCTTGGCAATCACCTTCCTTTTTATGTTTGCCATGATGTGGGTGGGAGAGACAGATGCTAATTGCTCAGCTTATCCTATGAGGCACTTTACTGTTGAGTTTTATGTAGAAACACGGAGGGCTGTGATTTGACATCACGCTGGACAGCACAGGCAAGTGGCCAGAGGCCCAAACGCCTTCAAACTTGTTTGAGCATCTGCTGCCAGTTTGTACCTGTGAGTGGCTCTCTTCCTGATTAGATTATTTTGTGTTTTTTTTGTGGGGGCGGAGGGCATTGTTCCTGAGTCCCACTTACTTTTCCTGCCTGCTAGTTAATGGAAAGTCCATCTTTTTTTTTTTTTTTTTTTAAACAGTTGAGGTCTTGAGAGCGCAGGCTGGAGTGCAGTGGCACCATCATGGCTCACTGAAGCCTTGATCTCCTGGGCTCAAGCCATCCTCCCACCTCAGCCTAGTGAACAGCTGGGACTATAGGAGGTCAATTTTTGGTCTAATTTTGTCTATGTGGCAAAATCCCTGGAGCTTTCCTGGCCTTCACGGAAAGAGGCTTTGCATGGCTGGGAGCGGTGGCTCACGCCTGTAATCCCAGCACTTTGGGAGGCCGAGGCGGGTAGATCATGAGGTCAGGAGTTCAAGATCAGCCTGGCCAACATGGTGAAACCCCATCTCTACTAAAATACAAAAAATTAGCCGGGCGTGGTGGCAGGCACCTGTAACCCCAGCTATTTGGGAGGCTGAGGCAGGGGAATTGCTTGAACCCAGAAGGCGGAGGTTGCAGTGAGCCAAGACTGCGCCACTGCACTCCAGCCTGGGCAACAGGGCAAGACTCGGTCTCAAAAAAAAAAAGAAAGAAAAGGAGGCTTTGCAGTTAGAAAACTCTGAGCTCTGATTCCAGCTGTGCTGATGCTGGCTGTGTGACTTTGGGCAAGTTGCTCAACTGATCTGAGCCTTGCGATCTTCATCTGTGAAGTGGGGGATACTGTTGGCCTCTAAGGAGGGCTGCCAGGACAAGATAAGAACATGGATGGCAGCACCCACGTGGATGCTTCTGTGACACAGGAGGCTCCAGTAGTAGAAGAGATGAGGGTGATGCCCTGGTGTTTGCTGGGGACTAGCATGAAGTCATTTTATAAACAAATGATCAGTGATAGATACTGTGACATAGACAAGTGATCACAGTTGCCCAAGTTTAAAAAAAGATGGACAAGAAGCTCAAAATTCTGTCAACACATTTTTCCCCTATGTATTGGACAAAAGATCATCGACTTTTAGCCAAATACCTTTGTTAAAATTATGTGTTAACTGAGTACCTACAGTGTGCTAGGCAAGGGATGTGGCAGACCAAGTCCCTGCCCTCCAGGAGCTGGCTTCTGCCACAGCAGAAGTAAATGTGGAAAGGCACAGAGCATGCAGGCCCTCTCTGCTGCCACCCCTTGGCTGGTGGCATCCTTCTGGAGGGGTGAGGGGGGCACCCAGCTCAAATTTCAGCAGCTGGAGAGGCATATCTGCCTGGGAAATATTTCACTTAAGACACCAAGAGTGACAGTCAAACAGGTCGCCAGCCCCATGTCACAGCATGCCAGGAGGTTGGCCGTGAAACTAGATGAAGCTGTGTCAGAACCAGTAGTTACAAGACGTGGTTTGGAGGTGCCCCTGGAACAGTGCTAGAATTCAGGACTGCCTCTGCCCCCACCTGCAGGTACAGGTTCTAGTAGTCAGGTCCCACTGGCTGGCCCCCCCCAGAGAAGCTGTGGCCTCGTTAGTGCAGGAGCACTCATGGAGCCAGCAGCAGCTGTGCAGAGCCTTCCTGTGAGCTCGCTGGCCTTCAGAAGTGCAGGCCCTTGTTCTCAACACTGAACCAAAACTATGGATAGAAACCTTTCCAGTTATGGGGAGCTTCTTTTTTGTAACTGTAGTGACATTGCTGGCTGGCATCAATCATTCCCTGCCTTGAGCTTGGTGATGGTGCACACAGGACAAGCACACTCAAAAGGCCCTTCCTTGTGAGGGATAGGTGGGGAGAGGCAATGGGGACAGGTGAAGACATTGCTTTGGAACCAGGAGGTCTGGGTTTGACTGCTGGCCTGATCACTTACTTCCTGTGTATGGCTTTGGGCAAGTTACTGATTTTTTTTTTGCCTTCATTTCCCAATCTATAAGATGGGGGTAATAACGGTACCTACATCCTAGTATTGTAAGGGTTAAAAGAATGAATAAACGTTAAGTGTTTTAGGGCGTCAGGGCAAGGCTGGTGGGGGCCCTTCCCTCTGACATGGGAACTGAGGGAGTCGGTGCACACAGTCAGTGTCTGTTCCTGTGGTGCCCTTGGTGGCATTGTCTTCGTTACCACTTGGTGGCAGAAACTGCTGGGAAAAGAGCTAAACTGTAGCTGAATATAGTGCTATTACAGAAGTCTTCAGCTGCTTGTTAAAAACATTTAGGTGAATGTTGCCAGTGTATATTGTCAGCATATATTATATCAAGTAGCTTTAACAAGCCCAGTAATTAAGCTCTTATGCTCCCTGTTAAATTCTCAACCGCAATAATGTCAGTAGTCAAGAACATCTCCTTTTGCCTGAAAACGCTCAGACGGGCTCTGCTCAGCTTGTGATGCTGTCCCTGAAATTACTCTTCAGCCACTGTCAGCCCCACAGTGCTGTGGTCGTCCGCCTCCTCCATGATGGATGTTTGCTGAGTGGCGGAGCGACTGCTCAGTGGTGGCCTGCTGGGATCTGAGAGACTCAGGGGCACCCTGCCAACTGCACATCTTCCCAGGCAGATGGCAAGTTCCTCTTTCCCATGGAAGGACACTTTTCCAAAGAAAGCCTTGTGGTCTTGAGGTGAAAAAGTTTTTTGTGTTTAATTTTACTCCTTCCCACCAAAAGGTGTTAACTGGAATATGTCACTCCAGAGCCATCTTCTGTGTGGCCCTGTCCTTCAGGAGCCTTTGGCTGTGACATTTACAAGGAATAAGGTAGACACTAGGCAGTTCATCATGCCAGGTGCTGTATGATTTGCTGGGGTTGCCATGGGGGAAGGAGCAGGAAAGGCAGCATGGGCCAGGGACATTGCTGCACTCGGATGCTTACTAGACAAGTGAAGGAACCCATACTGACCTGTGGGAGGAGAGGTTACCCACAGGGACATGATGCTAAATAGAGCTATTTAATGCGTATTTGGAAGGAGTACCTCCTGCATTCCCCAACCCTGTAGATATAGGGGGAAAAAAAAGAGGAAGAGAGGAGAGGGGATCCAGTTCCCACAAAGAAGATGCTTACGGAGTATGAGAACAGGAGGGACCACCCCAAGCTCTGCCTCTCAGTGACATGGTCTCCTGGGCAGCGAGGAGGCCTGTGGCTGAGTAGGGTTGGGCCAAGAATTGGAAACAAGTAGAGGGGATGGCATTCCAGGTTGGAACCAAGTCTGGAGCCTGAATGAGTGTGGTCTTACAGAGTGCTGAGGACCTTGACCTTTTTGGTGCTAAGGGCCAGTTTTGGAGCAAGATGGGAAGTCGTGTGGGATTACAGTGGCAGGGCCAGGTGGAGGCAGTTCCCCAGGTGGGTCGCTCCCTCAGCAAGTCAGAGCCTGGTCTGGTCTGCCCACAGGTTTCACAGCAGGGTATGGAAGCTTGGCTGCTTCTGGCAAGTTTTCCTGACTTCTTGCAGGAGCCCAGGGGCCCTCCTCCTGCCTCTCCGCTTCTGGGCACTGCTTCCAGGCCTTCTCTTTGGTTCTAGGAGCTGGTGTACAAAGGGCCTAGGCTGTGGGCCATGGGACTTTTCAAGTGTCACCGGTGCTTCCTGGCCTCCCTTGCCTTCAGTGGGCTCTGGGAACAGGATGACAGGTCTGTCCCCAGCAGGGCTGAGAGCCGCTGCCTGCATCTCTGAGGGCTCCTTGGGGGCCAGGCTAGGAGGGCAGACGCCACTTATTTTAGGAACTGGAGCCTGAGTCTGCCTGAACAAAAGCTCCCCAGAGACGGGATTTCTGCACAGCTGTCAGCTGGCCGTGCATTTAGAGCTCAGATCTCCTGGATGAAGCCAGACTGGGTCTGACCTCTCTGCACTATCTTATGGGCACAAAGAGCCCCTGAGAAGAATATTTGGGGAGATGAAGAGAACGTAAGTATCTTGTGTCAAATATTCTGGGAATGTTAGCCCCGAAGAGTTGGCACGTTACTCAACATTTACCGTTCCCTGCCAGGAAGGCGCTCCCGGTAGGTTGTTTGTAACTCGCTCTCAGTCGGGCTGGTTTCTCTCAGACTCTAGCACTGCAGGACAGCTCATCGTGTGATAACACCTTCATCTTCGTTGTCCATGTGGAGCGATACTTTCCCCATCCTTCCATACCAATTTTATAGGACACATATTTAGAAGCTGCCATGACCCAGGCCCTGGGCTAAGTCCTGGGCACCCTAAATGAGAGCACAGCCTCGGGCCTCCTAGAGCCAGAGCAGTAAGGAGGCGGCTGAGCAGTGCCCTGAGCGCAAGCACGAAGTGAGCGATCGACAATACCACCTCGTGCTCAGCAGCAGTGACCGGCTCTGTCTGTTGTCCAGCCGCCTCCACACGCCGACCCCGACGGACTTTTCCCTGAGGTGGCCTGCCTATGTCAGCCCTGCGGGAGCGGTGTGCCCACAGCCACGGGCTCCTCGGGACAGGGTGTGCATCAGCTTAATTATCACCCCACCATGCTCAGACATGGCTCCTAGAAGGTTAGTGATCCACTAAACTTTAGTTTCACTAAAGTTTCTAAAAATTACCATTTGGCCGGGCACGGTGGCTCAAGCCTGTAATCCCAGCACTTTGGGAGGCCGAGACGGGCGGATCACGAGGTCAGGAGATCGAGACCCTCCTGGCTAACACGGTGAAACCCTGTCTCTACTAAAAAATACAAAAAACTAGCCGGGCGAGGTGGCGGGCGCCTGTAATCCCAGCTACTTGGGAGGCTGAGGCAGGAGAATGGCACAAACCCGGGAGGCGGAGCTTGCAGTGAGCTGAGATCCGGCCGCTGCACTCCAGCCTGGGCGACAGAGCCAGACTCCGTCTCAAAAAAAAAAAAAAAAAAAAAGACAAAAAATTACCATTAATTCTTTTTTTTCACCGAACTGGTATCTGCTGAACCATGAGCAAGGATTAAGGCATCAACTCCTCAGTCTCCACCCCACTGCTAGGTAGCCCATCGAGAAAAGCAGATTGGACAGCTCCCTGCCCTGCTGGGAAGCTTCAGTTTTCTGCATCACCTTCCAAATAGAAGCATACTCTTTCGCATGGCCAAGACATGAGCATGTGTTGACAGCCAGCTGGACTCACTGGCTCTTCCTGAGAAGCTCTGCCCTGGGCTGTAGCCAAGCTGAGCGACCTCAGGCTCCCATCCACAGAGATCTGTGACCTGCCTGGTGTGGCCCCTGACCGCTCTGGGCAGGCTTGGGCAGTCTTCCCATGTGCTCTCCAGCATTTCCCAGGCTGTAACATGGCATTGCTAATTTCCTGCTTCCAGGATGGTTGTAAGAATTACAGAGAACACCCACCAAGAGGCTAGAATTGTGTGTGATACTTTTTTTCTCTTTTGGCAAAAACTTTTTTTCCTACCCCGATGTTACACACAAAATGTAGACATGGTGTATATTGCATAATCTTCGTTTAAGGCTATCCTTATTTTGGGGAGAGTTGCGTTTCTGATGGCATTTGGCGATTCTGGGATTTCTGAACGGGCTGCTGCAGCCCGCTCTTCAGAGCACTGTATACCTACCTTTTTCAGGAATGAGTTGTATTGACGTGAATTTCTTCTAAGCCCGTGAGAAAATAGTTTTCCTAAGATCCTGCCCTTCTTAGGTGGGTGACCCTCCCCCTGAGCTATAGTGGACATTCCCATTATAGTTCAGATAGACCTTGTTGTCCTATGGGGCAGATCAGGGCCCTCAACATGTGGGCTGCCTTTGTCTTGGCGAAGTTTGGCTGACCCTGAACCTCGTGACTCTTCAGAATTAGATGTTTTTTAAATAGGTGGTTTTCACAGTTTAGAATACACAACCTAAGCAAAGACAGAAGTCAACATTGGACAGACTTTGACATTGAGATTAGAGCAGAAAGCAGCCTTTGCTGCCCAATCTCTACCCAGTAATGGAGGTTTTTCTCATGATGTGATGGGGTTTTTTGTTTTTTTGTTTTTTTTTTTGAGACGGAGTCTCGCTCTGTCGCCCAGGCTGGAGCGCAGTGGCCGGATCTCAGCTCACTACAAGCTCTGCCTCCCGGGTTTACGCCCTTCTCCTGCCTCAGCCTCCCGAGTAGCTGGGACTACAGGCGCCCACCACCTCGCCCGGCTAGTTTTTTTTTTTTTTGTATTTTTTTTTTTTTTTTAGTAGAGACGGGGTTTCACCGTGTTAGCCAGGATGGTCTCGATCTCCTGACCTCGTGATCCTCCCGTCTCGGCCTGATGTGATGCGTTTTAACCAAGCCGTCCTTTGTCCCCCTTGATCAGTCAGTCAGGCTCATGCCTGGCCTGAGCTTGGGACTGGGACACAGAGGTGAATGTGACAGGGACAGTCCCTTGTCCTCTTGGAGCTCACAGGCCAGCAGCAGCACAAGACAGTTCCACAAGTGACTGCCTTTTCCCTTGGACAGTTTTCAGCACTGCTGCCATCGCTGTCCATGGCCACTGTCCCCTAGCTCGGCAGGAGCAGGGAGGCCCTGCTTGGCTGGTGTTGCCAGGGCCTGGTGCCATGCACAGCACATGGGAGGGACTTACATACTTGAAGGAGTGGGTGGCGGTGGGTGGTCAGGTAGATATGACTGAAGCTCTCATAGGAGCCTCGCCTGCTGGGTTCCGGTAGCTGCAGAAGTGGCCTGGTTCCCATAGGCAGCTTCCCTCATGCAGGGCAAACAGGCCGGGGACCAGCCCCGGCCAGCATCAGTCCCCTTTACCCATCCACCCAGGAGCACTGCAGGGAGCCAGCCGGATAGTTTATTTTGGCTGGCTGCCACAGGCCGTCGAATCTGTCATTTTGTTTTCAGCTCTTTCATGTATGACATCTACAACATTGTCTTTGGCCTGTGCGCTCAGTCATTCCCGATACTGGGAAAAATCAGGTTCCACTTTTAGTGAAGAAGAGAAAGCAGAATTTGGGGTGCACCATCACAGGTCAGGCCCAGGCCAGGGATGGCTCTTGCTGGTAGTTGGGCCCTGGGCCAGCGGACCATTGAGCCTGTTGACACCCAGAGTTTATCTTGTCTGAGGTCACAGAACACCTGCATGGCGGGGCCAAGTCTAGATGACTCCCGAGCCTGAGTGGTCTCTGAGCATCCTCTCTACACTTACCGCTTCTGCAGCCACACACGGGAGCATTGCACATGCGGAGACAGGAAAAGGTGGATGAGTATGAGTGAGGTCACCTTTCCTTCTGTTGTGCAGGCAGACCTGTCTCCCCCCGTCTAAATGCCATCATTCTAAATGCAGAGAAAGAGTTCTTTGGTTTTGTGTTGAGGGAATTTAGCACTTTGGGGTTTTGTGCTGTCAAGAAGCTTGTCTTCTGGAGATAAGATTTAAAACTTTTTTTTTGTGCATTTCTGTAGATGAAGATAAAATTTTATTTTCTTATTTGATTTCAGTGGTGTCAGAGTAACTTTTTAAAACTGTTTAAGAGACCTGTTTTTCCTCTCTACTCAGTAACAAATCTCCTTTCATTTTAAAGCAGGTGGGGTCTGTAGTGCTCGTTAGACTGGTGGCTTAGCTCCATGGAGACGTGTGGATAAACAGTTGTTTGAGCTGGGCACATGCAGGGGGGCAGAGCTGGGGTGCCCAGGTACCGAGATGGGGAGAGGAGCCCACATTCCAGTAGCGGGGACTGGTAGGGTAACAGGAGTCATGAAGTAAACCAGGATTCAGGTACAGGGGGCTAGGGCCAGGATGGAGGTAGACTGGAGTGCGGTATGGGGGGCTGTGGAAGCACCAAACTGGGGAGAGGAAGGAACGGAAGGAGGCGGGGAGGCTTCCTGGAAGAATTGCTCCTCCACCTTTTCCCAGCTGGCAGTTTCCCCACTAGATCATCGGCTTTGGACCTTAGGGGTCGAGCCAGTTTTGGATGTCTCACACTCCCCGTCAGTCAGGGGGTGCCTCGGGGATTCTGCCAAAAGCCTCGGGTCTTCAGCGAGCTTAGGGACCGGGCAGGTGACCTCGCCATGGCGGCTCTTCCAGCAAGGTGATGCCTGCGTCAGTGGGGGTGCATCCCTGAGGAGTGAGGGAGAGCAAAAGCGGCAGCCACGGACCAAATTCCTGCCACTTGCTGGGTGCTCAGCTGAAGGCAAGTGAGCAGTGCCTGTCTTCCCGGAGACCCAGGGCTCCAGGGTGGGGTCTTGGGGGCTATGGCACACAGGGTGGCATATGCTGCGCATGTGAACGCCATGTAGGGTGTCGCAGGGCCTTCTCGATGTCTGTAACACGCACCAAGGGAGCAGAGCATGGGGAACCTGGCCGACGACCTCGAGGAAGAGTTCAGTTCAACACAACTTTGCGTAAACACATCCTTCCACTCTACGTTATTTATCTTATGTGTTCTGCCTTTGGAGTTAGGATCTAAAAATTGCAATTTCTGCGTTTCTGTGTCATCTATTTTTTATTTTGTCGTTTTGAACATTTCAGTTAGAGATTCATAACTCAGTGGGTCTTTAAGGTTGTTGAAATCTGGGATTTGTGGTTTTAAATAATCAAACAGCGAGGAGTGCTTTCAGGGTAGTGAGCTCCATTTTCTTTAGCTTTGTTCTTGAGGATACAGGTTTCAGAAACAGAGGATACGGCCAGTCAGTGTTGGGGGCAAGAACTGAAAACCCCAAGATGAGACAGAAGTGAGGCCCCAAGGAAAGGACAGGACCAGTGCTGGGTCAGAATCAAGCTGGGATTGCAGATCAGACTCAAGGCGATTCTGAATCTCTAACCCTCTTAGGGCCTGCAAGGTAAATAGCATCACCTCATTTGCAGATGGGGATCCCCAGTGAGGTTAGATGTTAGTCTGAGCTTGTGGTTCAAGGTAGCACCGAAGTATGGAACTCCTAGGGCCTACATTCCAGGGCTGAGACAAGTTGGGAGTCCAGTGGTGGACGAGCTGGTAGGAAGTTTGGGGACCAGGACGAGTGGAATCCCATAGAAATGAGGATGTGGAAATTGCAGTTTGGCACCTGAAAGCAAGGCATAGACTTGATAATATTTCAAGGACACCTGTTACTCTTTGGTGTTTTCAAACACACATCATAGATTTCACAACCCTAATATCAATAGTCATCCCCGTTTGGAAAGGAGGATTCAGCATAGGGGTTAGGATAGGTTGGAAGAAAGTTGCCTGAAGCTGTCACCATGGGGACGCCTCCAGTTGTGTACAGGATACAACATCTGCCAGGCACACGCACACCCTCCCCAGGGAAGGTGGGTGAGAGGTAGTGACTCTGCAAGGCACAGTCCTGAGAAGGGACTCAGTCCAGGAGCCCCCGCTAGCTGCCTGGGGCACGGGTTGCTTAGGGATAAACTAACTCAGGCCCTGGCTTTCCCTGAAAGCTTTGTAGCTGCAGTGAAGGCCCGGTGAGTTCCTGCAGCTGCCTGTGCTTACGTGACTCTCTCAGGAATGTGGCAGAAGCGCCGGGAGCTGCTCTTCTGCTGGCCATGAAGTTACTGGCTGATGACACGCTGAGAGTTGATTCCTTTTAGCTACCATGGAGAGAGCTCGTGTGACTCGCAGGATTAAGAACTGATAAATAGCCTGGGCATGGTGGCTCACGCCTGTAATCCAACACTTTGGGAGACTGAGGCCAGTGGATCACTTGAGGTCAGGAGTTCAAGAGCAGCCTGGCCAACATGGCGAAGCCCTGTCTCTACTAAAAATACAAAAATTAGCCAGGCATGGTGGCGCACACCTGTAATCCCAGCTACTTGGGAGGCTGAGGCAGGAGAATCACTTGAACCCAGGAGGCGGAGGTTGCAGTGAGCCGAGATGCACCACTGCACTCCAGCCTGGACGACAGAGCAAGACTCCGTCTCAAAAAAAAAGGAACTGATAGATAAAGGATCATGAGTTGTTTCGTTGGCCATGCCTCTGAGGTCTCAGCAGCTTCTCAGTCCCTTCCTTTCCAGGGGGAATGGAAATCCCATCTCCCAGCACCATTTGGGCTCTGAGAAGATAGGGTGTCCTCTCTCTGCCTGGCATGGATGATGGAGACATATAGAGACATAGTAGTTGCCCTCAGAACCCACTATTTTGACGCATTTTGGCATGGAACAGCACATGTCCACCGGGAGAGGGGTGAGCTGTGGGGGAGGTGTCCCGGGGCAGCAGAGCCCCCATCTTGCTCTCCGTGGGCCTCATGGCATTTTCCTCAGCTGTGAGAAAGCGGCCTTGCCTCAGAGCTGCCTTCAGCTACCGCCTCAAACATCGTTTCCTCCAGGCAGCCCTGACCACCCAGAGTGTTCCTTCTCAGAAAGTGTCACTGCCTCATTGCATTATTTTTCTGGCCAGAAGTTCCATAAGGGACAGTCTAATGGCAGTTTGTTCACCACTATATCCCTAGGGCCTCGTGGCCCTTCACACACAGTGGATGTTCCTTAAATACCTCTCAGTGGCAAGAGGGTGTTGCCAGACCCTCAGAAATGGAGTGATGAATGCTTCAGTGGGGAGCCAGGCAGCTGGTGGCATCAACAGACTGGAAACTGCTCCCTCTGCACCCTGGAGAGGAAGGGCCGGGGGCGAGCCAGCTGGTCTGAGCTGAGCCAGGGAAGGAGGAAGCCCTGGTGGTGCCCCTGCAGGCAAGCCCATAGAACCAGAGTCAAATATTTGACCCAGAGCTGCTCAGATGTGCCAGGAACCATCAACATCATCTTCAGTCAGAAACCCTGGAATTGTGAAGGCTCACCTCACCCCCCACCCCAACCCCCAGACAGGATGAAGAAATGGCTGAGCAAGAAGTTCGGTCTTGTCAGGCGATCGCCGTGGCAGGTGGAGAGCACAGCTGGCTAGGAAGAAACCTACCCTGCAGTGTGAACTCCTCCTATCCTGGGCCATTTGGTCCTCACAGGAATAGCTCTGACTCTGCCTGACAACTGAAAGGACAGAAATATATGGAGAAGGACTTGTACAAAGTTACACATTTCGGGGCAGGGCCAGATCTGTGCTGCTTCCCTCATGAGAGCAAGTAAAGGGAAGGAGGTCTTGTTAGGGCTGGGAAATCTGATGGATTTGAACAAGATATTGAAAGCATTTTGCCCGTCTTGTTGCCAGCTACAGAATTGGAATTAAGGAATTCCTAAAGAGTTGCCTCATCCTGGTCTGCCAGGCTGGCAGAGGAGATGCTAGAGCTTCTTGGCATACTTGGTCAGTTTTGGATAAAACATTTGACTCTGGTTCCACGAACTTGCCTGGAGAGGGGTGCCACCAGGAGCTCTTCTGTACGTCAGGTTGGCACAGCTGGCTCACCCTTGGCCCTTCTCTCCAGGGTGCAGAGGGAGCAATTGTGGTGCTTTTGGGCCTTCAGGGCCACAGATTAAAGGGGAAGATCATCCTGAGGTTAAAATCAAGCTCATCCTCGGCAACCGGTCCTAGTAGTTTACAGGCTTGGGGTTCCTGGGAACTTCGTTGGCATATAGTGGGGACAGGAGCAGGGCCTGTGTGTGCTGCTTGGAGTCTGGAATTCTGTTTGTGACTTGCTGGAGTCCACAGGGCTGGCTGGAAGCACATGCACCATCTCATGTTGACCTGATAAATCTCAGTTTACACCAGCTCTGATCCTGGCCTGAGGGAGGTTTGGGCAGGTGGCCTCTCTTTCTGTTGCATGACCATGAGTGACTGCATCTCTTCAAACTCCAGTTTCCTTTTCTGTAAAATAGGGACACTAGGTCAGGTGCAGTGGCTCATGCCTGTAATCCCAGCACTTTGGGAGGTCATGTTGGGAGGATTGCTTGAGCCTAGGAGTTTGAAATCAGCCCTGGCAACATAGTAAGAACCTGTCTCTACAAAAAATAGAAAAAATTAGTCAGGTGTAGTGGTACATACCTGTGGTCCCACCTACTCAGAGGCTGAGGCAGGAGGATCGCTTTAGACAGGAAGGTCACGCCTCTGTGATGTGCCACTGCACTCCAGCCTGGGCAATAGAGTGAGACCCTTCTCTCAAATAATAAAATTTAATTTAATTTTTAAAAATAGACATTAATAGTATCCCCTGGCTAGCACTGTCACAAGATTAAGTGGAGTCGCATGTAAAACTGTCAGTACCCTGCCTGGCCAAGTGTGGGCATGCTCTATTAGGATGCCGTCGCTAGTGAAAATCACTCAGTGTGTGATACCTGTTGCTGGGAGGCTTGCAGTCTAGCCAGGGAAGTGAGGCTAATGTGCTCGAGGCAACTTTGAGACGAGCTGTGACCCGAGGGGCATGGGGACAGTATTCGGAAGGGCCATCATGGCCCCCAGCTGTACCAGATGGCAGGAGTCCTCAGACTAGTCTCCCCTGTCTGTGGGTGCGGATGGTGTAGACTGGGCTGGTGCTCCAGCAAGGACGGGCTGCATCAGGGAAGCCTCCGTGGGGAAAAGGAGCCAGGACTTCACAGAGAGCTGGGATGGGGGCAGGTAGGAGGGGGACTTGCTCATCAATACCGTTCCTGTTTCCATTTCTCCACCTGCAGTTGATACCTAGGCCCCCTCCCAATTTCTAATGTTACAACTTTTGTTAGCATCTGCTGTCATAAACTTCGCACCCCTACTTCATGTGCACACATTCTTAATTGATGTAAATGGCATCATGCCCCACATCATTCTGTTCTGGGTCAGTGTGTTGGCGTAGTCGTGCACATCCTTCTTTCTCCTGCACTGCTGGGCCCTGTGCTTACCTGTGCATTCCCCAGGGAGAGGCCCCCTACCTGTCCTGGGACCCAAGGGAACATTTCTGTGGGGATGTAAGCCCGGAATGAAGCTGCCGGGTCATTGTAGGGCGCGTGCATGCTTCATGGCTGAATGGCTGCCTGGTCGTGCATAGAGGCCTGCCCAGTCTCTTCCACCAGGATATCCAGTAAAGGGTGCTGTACACCCACCTCTGCCCACACTTGGCCGTTCCCACTCTCTAATGACTGCAGTCTACAGGCATAGAGCTGCCTTGCTGTTCTCAGGCGCGTGCCTCTGGGTACCCACGTACGGGACATCTCTGTGTGCCCTTCGTGCTGTCATCCCAGCTACTCGGGAGGCTGAGGCAGGAAAATTGCTTGAACCCGGGAGGCAGAGGTTGCAGTGAGCTGAGATCGCACCACTGTACTCCAGCTTGGGCAACAGAGCTAGACTCCGTCTCAAAAAAAAAGAAAAAGAACAGTTTTGTTGAAGGAGCCCCACCCTAAGTCACAAAGGTATTCACGTACATTTTCTTCTGGTCATGTTATGGCTTTACCTCACATTTTTATGGGGTGCCTGCTGTGTGGTAGACCCTGTGGAAAGCAATGGAGAAAGAGTGGTGGATTAGAAAGACACAGGTCCACACCCTCTTAGGGCCCAGAGTCTGAAGGTGTTAGGGGTTGAGAGCACCACAGAGCTTGGCATGGTCCTGTGTCTGCACAGCAGACTTTCCCCAGCATCCTTGTGAAAGGCACCTCTGGACTCTTCACAACAGATGCATGCAGGATGGAGGAGCTGACGTGGCCTCTTCGGATAGTCCCCTCAGCATGCCTGTGACAAGCCACTGGGTTTCAGGTAGAGCCCCTTTCTCTGCTCCTGATTGCACGGATGTTTCTGCACAGGGATGGTTGAGATTCCAGCCCCCACCTCATCCTAGCTGACTTTAAAACTGAGGCTTGGCTGACACTGGGTTCTCAGAGGAACAATTAGAAGCCTGGCTCACTGAGCGGTTGTGAGTGCGGCCTGGAGGAGGGCAGGCAGCAGGGCGAGTCCTGGGCTCAGGGAAGGGCATGGGGAAGGGAGTGGATTCCTTGGAGGCAGAGCTCGATTGTGAGAGATGTGGCCCCCAAGGCCCATCCCTGGGAGGCAGGAGAGCGGCCTCCGGAGTACCCTAGAAAGGAGGTTCTTGGCCAGGCACAGTGGCTCACGCCTGTAATCCCAGCACTTTGGGAGGCTGAGGTGGGCAGATCACCTGAGGTTGGAAGTTCGAGACCAGCCTGACCAACATGGAGAAACCCCGTCTCTACTAAAAATACAAAATTAGCCGGGCGTGGTGGCACATGTCTGTAATCCCAGCTACTTAGGAGGCTGAGGCAGGAGAATCGCTTGAACTGAGGAGGCAGAGGTTGTGGTGAGCTGAGATCGCACCATTGTACTCCAGCCTGGGCAATAAGAGTGAAACTCTGTCTTAAGAAAAAAAAAAGGCCGGGCGCGGTGGCTCAAGCCTGTAATCCCAGCACTTTGGGAGGCCGAGACGGGCGGATCACGAGGTCAGGAGATCGAGACCATCCTGGCAAACACGGTGAAACCCCGTCTCTACTAAAAAAAATACAAAAAACTAGCCGGGCGAGGTGGCGGGCGCCTGTGGTCCCAGCTACTCGGGAGGCTGAGGCAGGAGAATGGCGTAAGCCCGGGAGGCGGAGCTTGCAGTGAGCCGAGATCGCGCCACTGCACTCCAGCCTGGGTGACAGAGCGAGACTCCGTCTCAAAAAAAAAAAAAGAAAAAAAGAAAAAAAAAAAAAGGAAGGAGGTTCTATTTCCCAAGGTGGGCACAACCTGGAGAAGGCGGGGATGCTGTATGCAGAGAAGCCTGTCTGGGAGCCAGGGATCCCACGACCTCTGTCCCCACATCTGCCACCTGGAGGGTGGGCAGCTCCCTTTTTTGGCTCGCCTGCCCTGGGTTCCACTGGGCAGCCCTGTTCTTTGGAGGCTGCTCTCAATCCTTCCTTCCAGGATGTCCCCACCCTGCCAGCCTTCTGAGCCCCACCAGTCCCCAAGCCTGATGCCTTTCAGGATGCAGGCCTAACCCTCCCAGTTTCTCAGCATCTGCCCTCCCTCATTGCCGGTCGCTCCCTGTGTTCTGTGTTCCATTCCCAGCCGACTTCTCTCAGGGCCCCAGGGTCGCCATGTGGACACACCTTCCTTTTGCCGGTGCTATTCCCTGTGCCTGGAATTATTTCCCTGGCCTCACCTTTAATCTGGGCAGCCTCCTACCTGTCCTTGAAGATGCCCTTTGGATATTGCCTTCAGGATACCTCTCACCCCCTCCTCCCAGTGCCCTAGTTCCAGTGCCCTGTGCCCAAGTGCTGAGTCCCTCAGTAGGAACATGCTTGGCCCTCCGTCTGCCAGGCAGTCCCTCAGGGGAGTGAAGGGACGTCCAGGCACATGTATGCTGAGCATTTGTCTTTAGTAGCTTAGTTTCTGAGTGGAGTGAGCCTGAATTTAGAGGAAGTTAGATACATAGCTTCATACCTGGTTCAAAAATGAGGATTTTGTGAATGAAGCCATTAATATCACAATTAATATGTTTGGAAGAAAGCATGCTTATATTCGGTTTCTACCTCAAGTTTTCTGCTATTTGGCTGTCCCAAAACAAGCTCATGTTTTGAAAAAGTAGAAGAGAGCTGTTTAATTACAAAACTGATAGAGCAGAAATAGTTAACTATATATGTGCTGATTTTAATGTATGATTGATTTGTTAAATATTTGAAAATTAATTTTCTTGCATTTTAAAAACAAGTCATTGTCATACCTTTGATTTTTAAAAAAAAATGTATTAAAAAGGAAACAGGCCAGGCGCTGTGGCTTATACATGTAATCCCAACACTTTGGGAGGCCAAGGTGGGAGGATCGCTTGAGCCCAGGAATTCAAGACCAGCCTGGGCAACGTGGCAAAACCCCATCTCTGCAAAAATTACAAAAATTAGCCAGGTGTGGTGGTGCACACCTGTAGTTCCAGCTACTCTGGAGGCTGAGGTGGGAGGATCACTTGAGCCTAGGAGGTTAAGGCTGCAGTGAGCCATGATTGTGGCATTGCACTCTAGCCTGGGCAACAAAGCAAGACCCTGTCTCAGAAAAAAAAGGAACAAACTTTAGTCAAGAAGGCATACAGATGGCAAATAGTCATAAGAAAAGATTTTCAGTATTATTAGACTTTAAAAAGATGCAAATTAAAATCACAATGCAATATTGCTACACTAAGTAGAATGGCTAAAAATAACAGAACAAAATACCCTGACAATACTAAGTGCTGGAAGCATGCAGGATGGGGAACTCTCATACGTTGCTGATGGCAATGCACAGTGGCACAGTCACTTTGGATAGCAGTTTGGCACTTTGGTTAAACGTACATGTGCCATGTGACATTTCCACTCCTAGGTATTCACCCAAGAGACATGAAAGTATATGTCCCCACAAAAGACCAATAGATGAACATTATAGCTTCTTTATTCATAATTACCCCTAACTGAAAATGACCCAAGCAGCCTTTAACAGGAAGAATGGATAAACAAAATCATGGTATAACTACACAATAGGATACTGCTTAGCAGTAAGAAAGAATGAACTTCTAACATAGACAGCAACATGGATCAGTCTCAGAAGCATTATGGTGGGTGACAGAGGCCAGTCTCAAAAGCCAGGCTGCATACTGTGTATTCCAAATATCCTTGCCATCCTGGAAAAGGGGCAGAAATCATGTCTGTGGTTGCTGGGGGCTGTGTGGGGAGGCGATGGGGCTGCAAGGGGGTACAAAGGCACTGCATGAGAGATAGAAGTGTCCTGTTCCTTGCTGTGGAGACGGTAGACAGTGGTGTATGTTTGTTTACACTCATCTAAGTGTACCCTGTAGTGGGCAGTTTTGCCTGTGTGTAGATTCCATGTCAACCTAGAGAAACAGCCGGCAGTAACTCTGCTCCCGGGATGACTGCAGTGCTTTGCCCAGGGAAGTGGGAAGGCCACATTGCTCTGTCCCTGGTGGTTTATGGCGATAGAGACTTGCAGTGATGGCCTGTCACGAGCCACCACACAGCCGTTTCTTTAACAGGACAGCACGGCCGGTGTTGCTGGGGTGCCTTGATCCCAGCTGTTTGGCATACTCCCCTTCTCCCATTGGCTCTGTGCTCAGAGCTTGCCTCTTGTCCCCAGCAGTGGTCACAGGACCAGCACAGCCTCATCTGCAGCCTCTAGGACCAACTGGGAGCTTACATGGAAACCTAAGATGTGTACTTACGGAAACATTCTTCCTGTATTCATCGCGGCTTTCCAGGTTTCAAGAGTTGTCGTGTAAATGTGTGTTGCAGCTCCTGTGTGTGCCGATGGGTGGTACCAACATGTGACTTGTTAAGAAATATCCTTTTCTTTTCCCTAAAGCTTTAACCAAGGGTTCTGAAAATCAGAGAGGTAAGCAGGTTTCAAGAGAGCCAAAATACATGATTTGATGGTGATTACCAATTTGAATACTGTTGGTAATAGACAGATGAAAACCAGCTCTGGGTCGTGGCTTCATGTCAACTGTCAAGGCTAAGTTAGGGCTGTGTTACCTCAGCTCCTTCTACCACCAGTTCGGCGATACTAAGTCGCTTGTTGGGTATTTTTTTTCGTCCTGCTGTCGATTTCAAAATGACAGTAAGGCCTCATTTTAAGGGAAGCTACCACATAATGTCACTTCCAGTGAGCTGTGAAAATGCTCGCTTTCGACTTCCTCATAGGAGCTGCTCGAGTATGGAGTGGACGCTCAGGTTCAGCTCGTGTTTTGACGAGCAGACGAGCTGCCAGCCTTGCCGGGGGAGGTCTTCGGAGGGAATGAGCGGAGCCGGAAGTCTCATCTGCCTCTGGAGAAGGCTGCCCAGGCTAACCACCTTCCAGGGGTCTTTACTGTTCACAAGGATTCTGGTTCTCAGCCCATCTAGCTCAGCCTCAGGGACAGCCCTTCCTCCAGATGCTGCAGCCCCTTTCCCTCCCCTTACCCATCTCTGCAGGGCCAGGCAAAGAGATTTTAGAAAAGGTAAAACTGACAAGGGGTTGACTAAGATTTTTGAAGGCAATGGGAGAAAAAGGCTGAAAAGAGATCATCTTTCTGTCATATTTCCTTTGGGTGCTCAAGTTATCAGTGACTGTATCCTTTCAAGCCAGCAGCTCAAAGAATGAAACATAGCAAACATTTTCATTTTCACCCCAAATTAGCCATTAACATTTCCTCAGTTACTCTTTTAATACTTATAACTTAGATGAACTAGTTTCTCTTTTCATATGCGAAAAAAGGCAGTCAAAACTCAGCTTAGCCCTGCAAAACCTTTGCCATCAAGACAGTCCTACCTGGAACGCTTTGAAAAACTGCCTTTGGGCCGGGCGTGGTGGCTCACACCTGTAATTCCAGCGTTCTGGGAAGCTGACACAGGCGGATCACAAGGTCAGGAGATTGAGACCATCCTGGCCAACATGGTGAAACCCTGTCTCCATTAAAAATACAAAAATTAGCTGGGTGTGATGGCATGCGTGCCTGTAGTCCCAGCTACTCAGGAGGCAGGAGACTGAGACAGAAGAATCGCTTGAACCTGGGAGGCAGAGGTTGCAGTGAGCCGAGATCGCGCCACTGCACTCCAGCCTGATGACAGTGAGACTGTCTCAAAAAAAAAAAAACACAAATGCCTTCAACTCGAGCCTAGCCACTGTGGCTGCAGGATCTTGACTAACCATGTAACTTCTCTAAGCCTTTGTTTCCTCATCTGTAAAATGGGGACACTTATTCCTACTAGGTTGGGGAGACAATATTTGGAGGTGTAAAACACCTAGCAGGTTGCCTGGCACATGGTAGGTGCTCAGGAAGTGGAAAAGTTTTTACGGCTATGATTGGGAAGTAATAACCCAGCACAGGATGGATGACATCAAAGCAGAAGGCTTTGGTTAGATGTCACCTACTCCAGGAAGCCGGACCCAGCTTCTCAGTCTGCGTGAGGTGCTCTTATAGGCATCCTCAGCCCCGCCCCTTCTTCCATGATAGCCCTTCCTGAGCCAGTCAGCCTCCCTTCCTGACCCACGGCCCAGTTTCTGCTTGGTACCCAACCTAAAGAACATTGAGAAGCCCCCGTTCCCTGATGTGTATGATCTCATTAATAATAAAAATAGAGAGGTTGATTAACTACACGGGCTGCCTTTCAAACTCTGGGAGTGGGGTGTGGTAAACGTGACCCCAGGGGCACATCAGGGCCTGGTTGGCATGGAGGCCATTTGTGCAGCAGCCAAGGACAGGCTGCCCCAAGCCCCCTGCCTCCCAGCTAGTTGTGTCTCCTAGGTCGGGAACTACAAGCGGACTGTGAAGCGGATCGACGATGGCCACCGCCTGTGCAGCGACCTCATGAACTGCCTGCATGAGCGGGCACGCATCGAGAAGGCGTACGCGCAGCAGCTCACTGAGTGGGCCCGGCGCTGGAGGCAGCTTGTGGAGAAGGGTAGGGAGGCCCCGGCACAGGTCCTGTGGCCTGGAGGCAGCTATGCCCCAACTACGGGCTCTGGGCACGTTGTGACCCTCTCTATGCCAGTTTTCCGTCCTTTAAGATTGGGGCAAGAGTGCATTTCCCAGTTCCAGAGCAGGGTGTGATTTTTATGGGGAGCATTAGTGTCCATCACCAGCAGGCACAGGCTCCGTGAACTTTTGTCCGCTTTCCTCGGGGACACAGGACTACAGCCCTTGTCATCCATAGGATACACTTGCCCTTGCCGAGTTAACTGAGAGCTCGGGTAAGTTCCTATCCTGTGGGAGGCCTTGCTGCTCGGCACCTTGGTTTCTAACACAGAGAGCCATTTATTTTTAAACTTGGCCATGTAGCAGGTCAGATAAGACTAGCTGGCAACACCTGGCAGTCTTTCTGAGTTTAAATTTTAAGGGAATAATTATAGGTGCTATATGGCGGAGGTTTCACCCCCTTCTGTCCCCACCGAAAAGCTCAGAAGCTTCTGCATCTTCATCACTGCCACTGTTGTGTGGACAGGGGCCGTGTTTAGAACACACTTCCCAGCAGTGAAGGGGGAGCTTGACTGATTACAGGCTTTCCGGCACAGAAGCAGAGCAGCACGGGTTTCTCAAGGTGTGTTTTGGGGCAGGCTCTCCTGTGCTGACCAGCTGTCCTCAGGAGCCAACTGGGGAGCCAGGCCCCAGGCGAACCAGGTCTAGTCCAGCTGCCTGTCCTTTCCCGTCATGCTGACACGGGTTGTGTGTATGGGCTTAGCCTAGTCCTTAGGGCAGGGTGTGTGCCCAGGCTGTGGAGCAGGCACATGGTGGAGGAGGGGCCTGGGGTAGGTCTGCTCCCTCAGTCGGTGGCACTGTCATCATTTCATTTCCACCTGCTCCAGCCCCTCTCCCGGGATCCAGCTGTCAGTTAGAGCTTGAGGTTTACAAAGCTCTGGTCCAGAGCAGGCTCCTGCTTCCTCCTCTCATGCCTCCTGCAGGATGGGCTTCCATTCTGCTAAGGGGACAGTCTTCATTCCAGTGTTCTCGAGCTTGTGCTCAGAGCCAGGCTCTTTCTGGGAGTGAATGAACGCGGTCCTGCAAAGGGAGGCAGCACAGGTCTAGCCAAGGGCCAAGCAGGGCAGATAGGAGCCACGCCAGGAGAAGCGTTGGCATGATGTGGATGGGTGCCCAAAACCTGGGAGAAGCGTCTGCTCACTTCAGAAGGTCCCCCCTTCTTTGGCCACTGTTAAGTAAATTAAGACTTCTAAGATGTGGAAATTGGAGTTTTTAAAGAGTTCAGTGGCTTTAAATAAAGGAAAGGCATGGCCAGACGCAGTGGCTCACGCCTGTAATCCCTGCACTTTGGGAGGCTGAGGCGAGTGGATCACCTGAGGTCAGGAGTTTGAGATCAGCCTGGCCAACATGGTGAAACTCCGTCTCTACTAAAAATACAAAAATTTAGCCGGGCGTGGTGGCGGGCACCTGTAATCCCAGCTACTTGGGAGGCTGAGGCAGGAGAATCACTTGAACCCGGGAGACAGAGTTTGCAGTGAGCCAAGATCGCGCCACTGCACTCCAGCCGGGGCAACAAGAGCGAAACTCCATCTCAAAAAATAAAAATAAAAATAAAGGAAAGAGATGTAATACCCCAATTTTCCTAACACGAGTGGCAAAGCAAATTCAGCTTCAGGAACTGAAAAAGGCACAGAGTCCCTGAGAGAAAAATATCTGAAACCCCGAAAGGAAACCCTCTGTGGTCTAAATGCCCACATGGAACAGCCAAGGTGTGAGCAGAGGAGACCCCACCATGCCCCGCGCTGAGTGACCCACAGCTTTTCTCCCCTGTGCAGGGCCCCAGTACGGGACCGTGGAGAAGGCCTGGATGGCCTTCATGTCCGAGGCAGAGAGGGTGAGTGAGCTGCACCTCGAGGTGAAGGCCTCGCTAATGAACGATGACTTCGAGAAGATCAAGAACTGGCAGAAGGAAGCCTTTCACAAGCAGATGATGGGCGGCTTCAAGGAGACCAAGGAAGCCGAGGACGGCTTTCGGAAGGCACAGAAGCCCTGGGCCAAGAAGCTGAAAGAGGTACATCTGTCCTGCAGGCTTCCTTGCCCGGCCTCGCTCTGCCTGGCACCTCACCAGCAGCACCCCCTCCTGCACCCAGGACTTTCTGCTACTGGCTCTAGGCACAGGAGGCCATTTTAGGTTTTTCTCCTAAAATTTCAAGTAACATTGATACCTGTTTTTCTAAAAGTAGCAACCAAAACCAGAGTTTTGTCGAGCCTTGGCTAATTGGAGGCTGCCATCTGTCCACCCCAGCCCTCTGCTTGTGTGCCCCGCCCCTGCCTGTAGCCTCGCCCCCATTCCCTGCTGGAATGGGCTAGACGGTAGATGTGCCACCCCCAACACCCAGCTGTTCTCTGGCCCTGCACTGCCTTCCTCCTCTTCAGAATCATCCAGAACATGCCTCTGTCTTTCCGGATGGTTTTCTCTGTGTCTCCTTTTCTGTGTTTTAGCTTTTGTCGCATCTCCTTTCTCTTCTGTTTTGTCCCTGGCCCCATTCATAATGAAACTGTCTGTGTCTCATGAGGCCTTTGCTGTAAACTCCTCCTTCCCTCTAGAATGAAATCTGTGGCTTTGGCTCAAATAAGGAAGGATCTATTGAGAGAGAGAGAGAGAGAGAGAGGGGGGAGAGAGAGAGAGAGAGAGAGAGAGAGAGAGAGAGAGAGAGAGAGTGTGTGTGTGTGTGTGTGTGTGTGTGTGTGTGTAAAATAGCCATTAAAACCAGAGGAAATGTGGCCGATCACCCTGCGCCCCCTCCCCCCAACCACCCAGTATAGTCCTCTCGCTCATGCTAGGTTCCTCCTTGGAACTTTCTTTGTATTCGCTGATCCAGCAGCCTGGCATGGTCTTCCTGGGATGTCCATAACCCCTCCATGTGCATGTTCCATGTCATCTCAGTGGCTTTCTCCACCCACCCCATGCTCCGTCTCTGTTGTCCTCCCCAACACTTAACGCCCTCCAATTGACTCTGGCATGTAACTTTTCCTGTACTGTATCTGCCTCCCACAACTCAAATGAAAGCTTCACGAAGGCCTGGGCTCTTGTGTTTCTTGCTGTATCCCTGGTGCCTCGAACCATTCACGGGGCAAGCAAGTGCTCCGTGAATATGTGTTGAGTGCATTCCTGTTGTGACTAGTTGCTATGATAGTATACATACAATTTTGTACCTGCCTTTTCCTCCCCTCTTGGTAGCACAAGCATTCCCATGGTCTGTGTAACCTCTAGTGAGATCCGGAACTCCCAGCGACATGGCATTCAGGAACTCATTATCCCTGTAGGTAGAAGCAGCAAAGAAAGCCCACCATGCAGCGTGCAAAGAGGAGAAGCTGGCTATCTCACGAGAAGCCAACAGCAAGGCAGACCCATCCCTCAACCCTGAACAGCTCAAGAAATTGCAAGACAAAATAGAAAAGTGCAAGCAAGATGTTCTTAAGGTAAATTGTACACTTGTTTTTACACGTCGAGTGTCACCGTGTCAGTTGATCACATGTCTGGCACATAGTAAGCCTTCTGTAACTGCTTGGGTGATTGGGTGGATAGAGGGATAAAGAACCAATGAAACACACCCCTGTCCTCAAGAAGGCCACAGGTGAGTGCCCTAGCACCTCACCTCACCATAGCCACTGTACCTGCTCAGTTGAGGGGCAGAGCCAAGCTCTGGGCAAGCTGGGGGAAGGAGACAGCTCTTTGTGCTCAGAGACACAAGGACAGCTGGGATTGCTGCAGGGAACTGCTTGTGCCAACATGGGCATGGCCAGTGGTCAGTGTGAATGGGCATGGCCAGTGATGAGTGTGAATGGTTGTGGCCAATGGTGGGTGCGAATGGGTGTGGTGTGAGCTGTCATGGAGGGTTACGAGGACCAAATCGCCAGTGGCCTGGACAGCCAGGCTGAGTAAGGAGCTTAGGATGCTGCTGACCAGGAGCCACTGAGGAAGGCCTGAGCCTGGGTGGGGTCAGGGAGGAGGTGAGGAGGGTGAGATGGTTTAGAAGGTTTGCTCTGCTTGTGTAGGGAGAGGGGCTGGAGGCAGAGACCTGGGGGAGGGACTATAGGCTGGGAGCACTTGTCTGGGGAGCCAGGTGGGAGGGGGGATGGAGGTGCCCCGCAGTCTCCACAGTGACAGGCCGCAAGAGTGAGGCAGAGGTTATGGAGCCAGGGGTGGCAGAAGGGTGGTCTTTGGCCCACGAGAGACCGGGACCAGGCACTGTGGCATCCTGGGTGCCCTTCCATTTCTGTTGTGAAGGGGAGATTTTCTGCCCCGGTGGGTGAGTGAGAAATCACTGTGTCAACTATGAAGTGCTCCGCAGATGTCGACAGTGATTCTGCCTAGAAGGTCCTGCAGTCACAGGACTTAAAACCAGACAGCGTCATCGTCTTGTGATTTAATAGTTCACAGGAAGGGAGGGCTCAGCCCTCGGCCCCACCTCCCCTCCTTTGCTCAGCCATGACAGGTGAGGGCTGGGGGGGTGCGGTTGCCGAGGGCCTGCCCTGCCTCAGTGTTTGGAGATGAAATTCCCCACCAGGATTTGCAGAGAGAGACGGAATGAGGTAGAGAGAGGCTGCACTCCAGGAAGAGGACATGGGCAAAAGGGAGGCAGGAGGCCTCAGCTGGTTTCACTACCCACTAACCTTTCCCAGCCCCTGTCAGTTAGGTGGTGGCATCCCTTTTTTGTGAATGAGAAAACCAAGATCAGAGAGGTTAAGTCGTGCCATCCAGCAGGTGAGAGCAGGAACTTCTGACCTCAAGCCCATACATATGCCTATGCCCTTTCTCCACTGTTCCTCACTGCTATGCTGTCGGCATAGCAAGGGGAACCCGTCATCTACACGTTCATCACTCCGACTGAGCGTCAGAATCCTCTGGGAAACCCCTCTCACTCCCATTGCTGGAGCCAGGAATCTGGGCTTTTGAAGCAGCCCAGGTGCCTCCATGGTGGGATCAGGTGAAGAGCCTGGAACCAACTACTGAGTGCGGGGCACGTGGGCTCAAGAAGCACAAGGTCCCGGAGAACTCTCCGGCCTTTGCTAGAATCCCAGGGAATCAGGTGCCCACAAAGGTGCCTAGAAGAAAGATGGGGCTTCTCCATGTTGGGCGGGGCCGTGCCTGTGTGAGAGAAAGGGAGACGGAGATGGAGAGGAAGAGAGGCCTTTCATGTTTGACAGCCACCCAGAACATCAACTCAGGCTTTGCAGAACAGGCCCAGGGCGCGAGGTTGGACATAAGCATCTGGCAGGATGAATGGGACACTTTGCAGTGGGTTCCCTCCTGGGGCCCTCCCTGCCTCTGTGGTCTGGCCAGTAACTGCAGGATGTGAGAGGTCCTTGTGGGCCTAGAGCTCTGGAGAGGAGGCCAGTCCCTCCCCAGCACCCTTCTTGACGCAGTTTCCAAAATCCAGCACACAGCCTGGGCAACGTAGTGAGACCTCATCTCTACAAAAAATTTAAAAATTTAGTTGGGTGTGGAGGCATGTGCCTGTAGTCCCAGCTACTTCAGAGACTGAGGCGGGAGGATTGCTTGAGCCCAGGAGTTCAAGGCTGCTGCGAGCTGTGGTCACACCACTGCACTCCAGCCTGGGTGACAGAGTGAGACCCCATCTCTAAAGTAGGTAGGTAGGTAGGTACATACATACATACATACACACCACTGCTGACTGGATGCACATGTACTTTCATGTTTCTTATCAGCCATCAACTACGTCTTGGAGCATCCATCAGAAAAGAACTTTTTGCATTTAGTGCGAAAATATTACAATCCACCTAAGGGTGAAGGCCGCCTTTTGTTTTACTCCATGGGTATTCGTTGAGAACTTTCTATGCCCTGCAAGGGGGTTTCCAGAACAGTGATGACCCTGCTCAGTACCTGGCCTGTGCTGGGGGCAGGACTTGGGGCCAGCAGGGTCGGCACAGGCTGAGGGCAGGGGTAGTCCAGAGGTGGAGCATCTTGTTGCCACTAGTACCCTGAGAGCTTCTGGGAGGCTACTGTGTCTTGAAGGCTCCTGAGATGGGACTGCTGTGTCACTTAAGCAGTATCCTCCAGATGCCGGGCGCTGAACCCACAGCTGTGTGTCTTGGGCTTCTGAGCTAGGCTCCCATGCAGGGCTGCCAGGTAGTGGGCACGGGCAATGTCAATGGCGGTGGGGAATAGGAATCACCACAGCGCTGTGGAGCTCTCTTTCTGCTGGGCATGCCCCAGCCCTGGCAGGGGTGGCCTTTTCCTGTAGGCACAGAGGACCCAAGCCCAGCCATCTGAGGAGGCTGAGAAGCAGAGCAAGGACCCGGATACCAGGAGAGGAGAAAGGGGCAGGAGTCAGGGCCCTAGAGGGCGGGGTGGGACCTGGTCTCAGGAGACTGCGGAAGGCTTCAAGGAGAGGAGTTGCTTTGGAGCCTGAAGCGGAGTCTCCCAGGGCCCTGAGCCACATGAGTCAGAGGCGAGCATCTGGGAGGGGAGGAGGGGAGCCTCATGGGCAGGGTAGACTCAGTCCCAGCTGGGGGCAGAGCGGGTGCCCCATAGGCTTGCAGTGGCTCAGGAAGCACTCCATCCTTCCTCATCCTTCCTTCCTTCCTCAGAAGGCCCTGCATATGTTGTTAGGGACAGCAAAGCTTAGACTCAAGTGGAGCCCGTGACTACCCCCATAGTAGAAAGAATTGCAATAAATAGGTGGCCCCCGCCCTGCTATCGCTCACCCACCCCAGGGGGCCCAACACGACCATGATCCCACCAACTAACAAAACCACCTGGTCACCAAACTGGTGGCCCTGCCCCCAAGATGAGGGGTGAGGGGAGGCCATTGACCTCGAGGCACATCCCCACCAGATGAATGTGCCCACTTTAGCCACATCTTCAGAATTTCACACATTTTCTAGCTGCCCCTCGATACTCTTGAGATAGGCCACACCTGCTTTTAACATTTCCTGCCTTGCAAAACCCCTTCTTGGGACAATCTGGGAGGGAGCAGCTATGTGAGGGGGATGGAGTGGGCTGAAGGACAGAGGAAGGAGGACTTTTTTTGAATGCCTTCTTCCTGCAGCCCATCATTTACATATCAGAACACTGTGAAGGAGAGAGTGTCCTCATCTAATAAAGGACAGTGAGGCTCCAAGAGAGCTGCAGGATTCAGCCCCAGCCCCACCTTTTCTGTGGGAGGCTTGAGGGTAGCCAGGCACAGCCCTTCCCCACAGGGAAAAGAGGACATGGGCGTTTGGCACACTCAAAACCACACACACCAGGCTCTGGGGAGACTGCCCTTTGCCGGCATCTACCTCTCTGGGCCTTGCTGCAGCTGAGAGACCGGGCAGATGGCAGGAGTGTGATTTACCTTGCAGGAGTGGAGGGACTGGGACTTGAACTTGAAGTCTGTCAGAAGCCAGAGCTCCTGTTTTTTCTTTGCATTGGAATCTGGGGAGGCCTGAGACACTCCAGGGGTGGGGTGAGCCAAGGGCCGAATGGAAATGAACCTTTGTCTTGTGCCTGGATTTTCCTTTAGACCAAAGATAAGTATGAGAAGTCCCTGAAGGAGCTCGACCAGGGCACGCCCCAGTACATGGAGAACATGGAGCAGGTGTTTGAGCAGTGCCAGCAGTTCGAGGAGAAACGCCTGCGCTTCTTCCGGGAGGTTCTGCTGGAGGTTCAGAAGCACCTAGACCTGTCCAATGTGACTGGGTAAGTTTCCTTTGAGCTAAAACACACATGTCGTTGAAGTCAACGGAAAGTGCTTTTGAAGCAAACGCAGATGCTGCTCCCAGGTTTGGGATGGCGCGTTTGTCAGGAGGTCTCCTCACCACCCTCAGGGCCTCCTGCTTCTCTGTAATCTGCATGGCAGGGAGGGCCCCTCTGCTGAGCGTTTCTGCAGCTGCAGGCATGGCTGGCTGGACCTGTGGAAGGCCTGGCTGACCCAGCCAATTGCTGGCCCAAGCAGATAAGGCCAGGCCCACTCTGCCAGCTCCACGTATGGGTCTGGGCAGGAAGGGAGATTGCCCTTTCTGGGGCCACAGCTAGGACCAACGCAGCTGACTTTGCTTTGTTTTGCTTTGCTTTGCTTTGCTTTGCTTTTCCTTTTCTTTCCTCTCCTCTCCCTCTCCTTCTCCCTCTCCTTCTCCCTGTCCCTCTCCCTCTCTCCTCTCCCTCTCTCCTCTCCTCTCTTTTCTGACAGAGTCTTGCTCTGTCGCCAGGCTTGTGTGCAGTGGCATGATCTCCGTTCACTGCAGCCTCCTCTGCCTTCCGGGTTCAAGCGATTCTCCTGCCTCAGCCTCCCGAGTAGCTGGGATTACAGGCGTGAGCCACCGTGCCCAGCCGCAGCTGGCATATCTAAGATCCACTGGGGGTGAATCTGGCATTTCTGGGCTGGTTGTGCCTGGGACAGTCTTTCTTTGAGGCCCTTTGTGATCAGCTGACTGCTTAGTGGCTCTCAGCCCCCAGGACAGCACATACCCTCTGAGACATGGCTCTGAATTGTGACATGGAAGCTGTGCTGTTTGTTCTGTGCTTTCCTCATCTTTGCTTCTGTGATGCCTTCACCAGGGCAGAGGTCCCGGCTAACTCAAGGGCATGGACTACTGTCATCCATCTAGCAGAACCATGTAGGGACGCATCACAAAAACACATTCCTTTTGTCTCCCTCTGTATAAAAATCATCAAAGGCAAGTTATTGCACCACTGTTGCTCTGCCACCATTCCATTTTTATGACAGTTTTGTAAAGTGGGTGGCACTGACCCCATCTTATCGATGAGGAAGCTGAGGCTGGGTGAGATTAAATGACTTGCCCGAGGCAGCTCTGCTGGCAGGAGCAGGGTGGGGCTGGCCTGTGTCGGCCTCTTCTGCATGTGGAGTGACTTCCATCATGCGGAGGCTTGTCTGTCTCTGTGTCTGGATTTCCCCTTTTTAATACAGGCACCAGTCATATGGATTAGGGCTCCTGCTAATGACCTCATTTTACCTTGATTATAAAGACCTTATTTCCAAATAAGGCCACATTCCGAGGCACTGGGGTTTGGACTCCAGCATGTCTCCTATGAAGGACACAACTCAACCCTTGATGGTTGTGTCCACTCAACAGAGGAGGAAACCGAAGCCCAGAGAAAGCACATGACTCACCAGCCATAGCGATTATAAGTGAAAATATCAGGTCCAGCAGTGATCCATACTCTTCCCCCACAGGGCAGCTTCCTAGGAAGGTGAGCCAGTGATGGCTGCCAGGTGGAAGGCGGCCCCCACCCCATCTTGGTGGGTGTGTTCAGCACTGGGTCATCTTCACACTCTGCATTTGCACGTCTGGGTATAAAGCCTTTCTGACAGATGAGGAAGGAGGGTTACTTTCTGACATCCTCCAGTTTTCTCTTCCTCAACTCTGGGCCTGGTTAAATGGGAGCACACAGAGTGGTGGCCCACGCAGCCCACCTGCTGGTGCCTTTTGCATATGTGACACAGAGCAGGGCTCATTCATTGCCACCTGCTTTGCTGGTTTGATTTAAAGCTCATTTGTCAGAAGCCATCTGTGCACGTGGCGGCCCGTGATATTCCGCCCGAGCCAAGGGAGGAGTGTTCTGGCTCTGTCTGTGAAACCACCTCACGGGGCAGAGACCACGGGACCTGCTCTGGCTGGCACTGGGCTGGGACAAATGGTAGCTGGCCCCTGCCTTCTAAAAGAGCCATGTTTCCCTCTGATTTAGCTACAAAGCTGTTTACCATGACCTGGAGCAGACCATCAGAGCAGCTGATGCGGTGGAGGACCTGAGGTGGTTCCGAGCCAATCACGGGCCAGGCATGGCCATGAACTGGCCACAGTTTGAGGTAAGAGGAGGGTGTGCCCATGACCTCGTTGGCCTGGAAGAGGACCTGGGCCCACAGAGTTGGTAGACGATGTCCTCATTCTCATTCCAGACTCTATGTTGGTGTTTGCCCTGTTTATCAGGCAGTCTTTAGGCATAGCTATAGTACAGACCAAGTTCTGGCATAGAGTCCTGGGGGGCTGCAGGCATTACCAAAGGCCTTCTGAACCTCTTGGGAAGTTGCAGTTATGTCCTCTCTAGTTGGCAATGTTTGACTGTCACTCTTTGGCCACTGGCATTCCCTTCCTTCCTAGTCAGTCCCAGGAGCCGCAGGCACACAGGACCTCAGGTCCCTGATTCACCCTGTGGAATGGCCGGGAAGGGAGCAGCCACAGTGCCCCCCTCACAGTGGGCCAGGGGAGGGGAGGTGGTCTCAGTGGGCAGCCCTCCTTACCCTTCCAACAAAGGACTTTTCCCTACTCCAGGCAGTAAATTCAGTGAATCCTGATTCAAAATGAACGTTCTTTTCCCATCATGTGGGTCTGAGCCTTTCATTATCTTTACATTCGAAATGCAAGGACTTGGGGATCTCAGGACTCACCCAGGCCTAGGATTGGTCACCAGGCCCCACCTGGCACCCTGAAGGCAGTGGGTGAAGGTCCTGCTGCCCCTAAGGCTGAAGCACGTGGCGTCAGCTGCCCCAGCGGGGATGCTGAGGGCGACTACCTCTGCCGTGGGCATGGACCTCGTGGCTTCCCCGACTCAGCAGCAGCCAGAGCCCGGGCTGCATTCAGATTCTGCTCATCTCTGACCACCTATGGGAAGCTGAGCAAACTATTCACCCTTTTTGTGACTCGGTTTTCCCACGTGTGGAATGGGAATGACAAGAGCACCCACCTCCTGTCGGGGGCTGTTGGGGAACATGGTGACTTTGTCCATGCAGGGCTGTTGACCCAGGCCCACCCCTCAGAAGCCTCCTGGGGCCTCGTAGCCTGCAGTTTTGTCAGTCCTTACTCCTGCATTTCTTTTGTGGCCCTTAACAGGAAGGTTTCTCCAAATGACAGCATGGGCCCTGCCGCCGAGCACTCCCCTGTGCCAGCCCAGGACTTGCTCCCAGTAGGAGGCTGCAGAGCAGCTGTGCCCCTTCCACAGAGGCACTGGGAGAGCATGGAGGGCCAGAGCCTTCCCGAGTGGAAGTGGCCCTAGAGGGGACAGCACAAAGCGCAGCCTCTCCTCTGGAGCCACACACCAGGAAGCCTCGGCTGATGTGTTTTGTGCACAGCTGGGGTTTCACACACAGTGAGGATTTGCTGCTCCCGGAGTGGCACAGGAAACCACCTGTGAAACTCACTTGGGTACCTTAGAGGTGCCCATTATACCCAGAGAGGGGCACAGTGGGGAGGACTATTTGACAGTCTGTCTCCTGGAGGGTGTCCCAGCCAGAGCCCAGGGGGCCCTTCTCTCTGTGGGTCCACTGGCTGGGAACCAGCCCCTGTGCGTTCCTTGTCCGCACATTTGCAGCTGTTACAGGACCATGCCTGACTTTCTCTAATGCAGTTCTTTGTTTTATTTTTCATGCCACAAGGATGAAGTAAGTGTCTGCGTTCGGCTAACTCATACAGTGCCATACGCCGTGCAGGGTGTCTGTGGCCCGCATGGGTGTGTGTGCTGCCCCTGCCAGGCTCCTAGCAGTTCAGCTGAGGCTGCCCTGCTGTCAGGGGTATTGAAAGCCGGCCCTTCCCTTCAGCACCAGCTTGGTATTGATCCCATTGGCCTTTGGAAGCTGCCTGATCAGGATGAATTTATATTCAGAGGTCACTGTGGAGAACTCTGAGGTTCTGATTGAGTTCTCAGTCAACCTATTACAGTCAGAAAATAATTAATAGACAAAAAGGTGACCCAGATTTAGGATCAAGGGCCCAGGTCTGCCACCCCCTCTGCGTGGGCAAGTCACGTTGCCTTTCTGGGCCTCAGTTTCCTCATCTGACAAATGGACAGGTTAGACAGGATGCTTCTGAGTTGGCTTCCAACCTAAAAGTTCTGGCCGGGCGCGGTGGCTCAAGCCTGTAATCCCAGCACTTTGGGAGGCCGAGACGGGCGGATCACGAGGTCAGGAGACCGAGACCATCCTGGTTAACAAGGTGAAACCCCGTCTCTACTAAAAAATACAAAAAACTAGCCGGGTAAGGTGGCAGGCGTCTGTAGTCCCAGCTACTCGGGAGGCTGAGGCGGGAGAATGGCGTAAACCCGGGAGGCAGAGCTTGCAGTGAGCTGAGATCCGGCCACTGCACTCCAGCCTGGGCGACAGAGCGAGACTCCGTCTCAAAAAATAAAATAAAAAATAAAAGTTCTGTTAAGTACGTGTGAGCAGAGCTGTGGACTCAGCCACACCAAGTTTTAATCAAAGTTGTCTGGTAACCGGTGGAGATGTCGGTGAAGGAGAGCTCATTAAACACCTGCAGGCATGCACAGACTCTTCTAGAAAATCAAGACACAGTCTCCATTCATGGTTTTGCCCTAGTCCATTTTCCGTGCAGCTGGTGAAGCCCGTTCGCTGCCCGAGAACTCATGAGGCTTCCGGGAGGAGCGTGCTGTGCTTCGTTAGCCCCAGCATGAGCTCAGGTCCCAGAGGAAAATCCCAGGGCAGCAAAACACAGGGGAGAGCCCTGCTCCTTGGAGACTGTGAGTCTGCTTGCCTGCCCCTTCTGTCAGGTGGTAGCCACCTAGCCCTGGTTTTATTTGCAGTCCAGGGCCCATTTTTCCACATGGCAGGCTTGCTCAGGTCTCCGAAGCCAGCTGTCTTGACCCTGTGGCCCAGGGACAATTTAGGGCATCGACGCAAAGGATCTTCAGCACTTCAGGACAAGTGCCTCAGAGGCTGGCTCATGTCTACTTTAGGAGGCTCAGCACGACATCTGGGGAGGCCACAGGGGCCCATACTGGCCTGAGGGGGATGGGGCTGAGAACCTTGGTGGGCAGGGTCAGGATCAGGAGGCCCAGGACCTTGCCCTGGTCCTCGCCACCCCCGCTGGTCCTCTAGGAGGGGGCAGCATGGCCTAGGGGTGGTGGTAGAAGTGCCCCTGCTTTGAACAGTGAGGAGGGACTCAGGTCGTTTGGATTCATAAGTGGGGCGTGGGGAGCCTGAGGTCTGGGAAGCCAGGGAGAGCAGGGGCCCCGAGTCTACACATCAGATGCACGGAGCGGACCGCAGGCTCGCTGGGTAGGAATGGAGGACAGACGTGGCTTCCCGCAAGTGAACCTTCGGTTTCTCTCCCTTGGCACCTGTTACCCAGGAGTGGTCCGCAGACCTGAATCGAACCCTCAGCCGGAGAGAGAAGAAGAAGGCCACTGACGGCGTCACTCTGACGGGCATCAACCAGACAGGCGACCAGTCTCTGCCGAATAAGCCCAGCAGGTGAGTGGGTGCCACCTCCATCCAAAAGAGGCCGTTCCATGGAGGGGGGCCCCCGGGCAATCTGCATGGTCCAGGAGAGCCCCAGCCTGGACACCTGGGAGGTTCCTGGGCTCCTGAGCTCTGTGGACCATGACGCAGCCTGGACACCTGGGAGGTTCCTGGGCTCCCGAGCTCTGTGGGCCGTGGCCCGGGGCATCTCCGGGGAGGGTCATCTTCCTGCCTGGTGCCAGAGCTGCTGACAGATCCAGAGAGGGAGCCTTGGCCCTGAGCTTCAGACCCGAGTGGGTAGGAGCTGATGACAGGGCTGGCATTCATGTCTCCAGGGATAGCACCGCCCTGCCTGGACACTGGTGGAGGTGCCACCCTGGTTCCCTTGGGCAGCCGAGGTCCTGCTGAGTTTTGTGGTCACTCTGTATTATGTGCAGGTGCCAGTCAAGGGAAGGACAGGAGAGGACTGCCAGACATCTCCCTTCCAAATTACCTCTTCGCTAGGAGCATTAGTTATTTCTGACTTAGTCACTGGCTGAAAACGAGAGATATAAGGGTGGCACTGTGGTCATTAGAACCTTCTGGAAAGTGTGTGCTAGAGGAGGTCTTCCTACAGGACCTGCCCAGAGGCCTCCATGTCACAGTCAGTAATAGTCATTTCATACTGGGGCTTCCTAAGAAGGCTCAGCCCAGGTTCCCATGGCCTTCCTGCAGCCCCAGGCACTGAAGCCCCCAGCCAGGCTTCCCAGCAGGTGTGGCTGTCATCATTCTGCTGCTGTGCACACTGTCTGGGCGGGTGGGCTCGGCGGTAAGTGCCTGTCGCAGGGATCGGGCCAGCACCTGTAATGCTTGGGGGTGGGAATGGGAAAGAAGAAACACTGCCTCAGAGGAGACACTGGGGACCCTGGGCTGGCCAGGGCTGCTGCACAATTCAGCCGCCCCCACCAGTGCCCTCTCACAACAGTCTGCTAGAGAAAGGTGCCAAGGAGGGAGGAGGGCCCGTGAGCTCAGACGTGTGGCCTGGATATTGGCCTCCAGCAGGCCTAGGTCCAGTACCCCTTGCCAGGCTGAAGTGGATGAGGCAGTTACTGGCCACTCAGGATCACTCTGGTGGCATTGGAGGCATGTCCTCGCCTCCCTTCCTTGGTTCTGGAGTGGTGGGTGCTCAGGCTGAGCCGTCTGTCCAGTGCTTTGGGGGCCTGTGCCCTGAGGCCCTGGTCTTGGAAGTAGAAGGTGCTGCTGGCCAGGGTAGCCTGGTCCATAGGATCAGTTACTTGGTGGGGCTCCAGGGCCCTTGCTGCCTGTCTGATTGCTTGACGGTCTCCCTGTGGTCTTCGTAGTGCGTAACTTAGCTCCCAGCTCCCAGCCCTCAGGCAGAGCTTGGCCCAGATCTCTCTGGCTCCCACACTGGGCCTGGCACACAGTAGGCAGTTGCATGACTGGATTTTCCCTCTGGAGCACCAAAGGAATCCTTCTTTATGCCTAGAAAAGACTGTGCAGCAGGCCCTGGCCCTGATTTTGGAAGCTCCAGCCCCACAGAGCAGAAGAGTGAGCCTTGAACCCCTTACTAGTCAGGAGGAGGCCGTGTGGTCTGAAGAGCTCAGAGGCCTCTCCCACTCATCCATGAGAGCCGGCCCCTCCCAAACTATCACTCTCAGAGGAGACCCCAAGGGGCTCTTTGACCTCCCCCCAGCTCACGGTGGTAGGAGCCAGGACCGGGGAGAAGCCCTGAACATGGAAACCACTTTTGCTCCAACTGTGGCTTGTCACCCACCACCCCAAGGCCCCTGCTCTGGACGGACTGTCTCCAGGTGCAAGGAAGGAAAAGGGAAACCAAGTCCTCTCCTAGGCTCCTGGACCATGTTTCACAGCTGAAGTATTATTGCCCGCATTCTGCCACAGTAACCTTTCTGTTGAAACACCATGGTCCCCTCCAGTCACAGGAGGAGCTGATCTGTCCCTTGAGATCCTGCAGCTAGGAATTGCCAGGACCCTCATGGGCCCCTGCAGAGCTGGGATCTCCTGAAAGCTCTCTCTCTCCATAGCACCCTTAATGTCCCGAGCAACCCCGCCCAGTCTGCGCAGTCACAGTCCAGCTACAACCCCTTCGAGGATGAGGACGACACGGGCAGCACCGTCAGTGAGAAGGAGGACACTAAGGCCAAAAAGTTGGTGAACAAACGCTTCCTCTGGTCCCACCTCGCTCGCTCTGTCTCTCTCCCTCTGTCTGTCTGTCCAGGGGTCTCACCCCTGAGCACTCAGCAATGCACGAAGCTCTGCAGGAAGTGGGCACCTGGCGTGCTGCACCCAGGCCCACCGCCTGCTGGTGCACAGGCTCTCTGGCACCCCCATTCCTCGGGGAGGGCACAGCTAACAATCTTCAGTTGCTTTTTTTCTGTCCTGTTAACCCTTCAAGGCCCCAGCAGCACCATGACAGGAAAACAAAAAAGCACGCAGTCTGTGCTGGGGACTAGAGAGCGAGGCCCCAGGTTGGCCTCTGCTGTGGGCATCTCCAGCCGCCTGCCCCTGGAAAGCCTGTTGGTGGCTCAGGATGAGTGTGGATGGCATGAACTCGCACTAGCACTGGCTCTACCTGTGCTCCTTCGGAAGGAGCCCTCAGCCCTGAGCCCCAAGGCTCCAGTGCCCTCCCCTTGCAGGGGCGGGGGCCTCACACCCTCTGCCAGCCCTGTGCTGACAGCCCTGTGGCCTCCCCTTTCTTGCAGTGTCAGCAGCTATGAGAAGACCCAGAGCTATCCCACCGACTGGTCAGACGATGAGTCTAACAACCCCTTCTCCTCCACGGATGCCAATGGGGACTCGAATCCATTCGACGACGATGCCACCTCGGGGACGGAAGTGCGAGTCCGGGCCCTGTATGACTACGAGGGGCAGGAGCACGATGAGCTGAGCTTCAAGGCTGGTAGGTGGGCTCCCCCGGCATCCAGGGGAGGAGGGCTTCCCACCTGCAGGTGGGGGGCTCTTTTTTGTTTTTTAAGTCTGGAAAAGTTTCATGTGAGTCACTGCAGGCCCTTCCCCAGTGCCCTGGCTTCATTGTCAAAAGCAGCCAATTGGCTGGATGCTGTGGCTCATATCTGTAGTACCAGAGCTTTGGGAGGCCGAGGTGGAAGGATCGCTTGAGCCCAGGAGTTTGAGACCAGCCTGGGCAACATGGCGAAACCTGTCTCTACAAAAAATACGAAAAATTAGACCAGGCATGGTGACATGTGCCTGTAATCTCAGCACTTTGGGAGGCCAAGGCAGGCAGATCACTTGAGGTCAGGAGTTCAAGACTAGCCTAACCAACATGGTGAAACCCTGTCTCTACTAAAAATACAAAAATGAGCCAGGCATGTGGCAGACGCCTGTAATCACAGCTACTCAGGAGGCTGAGGCAGGAGAATCACGTGAACCTGGAAGGCGGAGGTTGCAGTGAGCTGAGATCGCACCACTGCACCCCAGCGTGGGTGACAGAGCAAAACTTTGTCTCAAAAAAAAAGAAAAAATTAGCTGGGCTGATTTTAGTGGCACGTGCCTGTAGTCCCAACCATCTGGGAGGCTGAGGTGGGAGAATCACCTGAGCCCAGTAGATTGAGGTTGCAATGAACCATGATTGTACCACTATACTCCAACCTGGGCAACGGAGCAAGACCCTGTCTCAAATAAATAAACAAACCAAAGTAGCAGATTAGCTGGGTGTGGTGATGCATACCTATAGTCCCAGCTGCTTGGGAGGCTAAGGCAGGAGGATCACTGAAACCCAAGAGGATGCAGTGAGCCATGTTCATACCACTGTACTCTAGCCTAGAAGAGAGAACAAGACCCCATCTCTTTAAAAAAAACAAAAAAAAAACAGGTAGGCCGGGCACAGTGGCTCACGCCTGTAATCCCAGCACTTTGGGAGGCTGAGGTGGGCGGATCATGAGGTCAAGAGATCAAGACTATCCTGGCTAACAGGGTGAAACCCTGTCTACTGAAAGTACAAAAAATTAGCAGGGCATAGTGGCGGCTGCCTGTAGTCCCAGCTACTTGGGAGGCTGAGGCAGGAGAATCACTTGAACCTGGGAGGTGGAGCTTATGGTGAGCTGAGATTGTGCCATTGCGCTCCAGCTTGGGTGACAGAGCGAGACTCGGTCTCAAAAAAAAAAAGAAAAAAAATAGTAGCAGATGCCCAATGCCAAGACTCAGAAATAGTGAGGTGCCCCCAAGCCAGTGCCTGGACGCCTCCCCTTGCTGGGCCAAGGCTGTGAACTGCAGGGCACTGGCTAGTCATGCAGAAGGGCATCTGGAGAAGCTGTTGGCCAGGACCACCAGGTTCCCCCATGTGTACTCTGGGAGCTGCTAGCCCTGTAGGTCCCTGAGGGAAGCCTTTCTCCAGGGGTCCCCAACTGTCAGAGAAGCCCTTAGGAAAGCCACAGCTTTGCCCAGACCCTGGAGTAGCACTTGGCATGCCTCTGGACCAGGTAGGGCCTTGTCTCAGGTAGTAACTTGTGTGTGTGCACATCTACCTGCCCCCACCTACCATGCACATACCAACCCACACACATACCTGTGTTGCCAGGAGCAGGAACCATAGTTTTATGAAACAGCCTGGATCCTGATTATGTGTGCTCTACCTGTGAAGACTTGCTGTCCAATGTCTTTTTCTTCTTTGAATGGTCTTCAATGATAATCTTTTTTTTTTATTCTTAATAGAGACATGGTCTCACTCTGTTAGCCAAGCTGGGGTACAGTCATGCAGTCCTAGCCCACACCTTTGTTGGCTCACACCTGTAATCCCAACACTTTGAGAGGCCAAGGCCGAAGGATCACTTGAGGTGAGGAGTTTGAGACCAGGCTGGCCAACATGGCCAAACCCTGCCTCTACTTTAAAAAAAAAAAAAAAAAGTTGTTCAGTTATTCAGGCATGGTGGCACACACCTGTAATCCCAGCTACGGGGGAGGCTGAGACAAGAGAATCACTTGAACCTGGGCGGTGGAGGTTGCAGTGAGCCAAGATCATGCCACTGCACTCCAGCGTGGGTGATGGAGTGACACTCTGTCTCAAAAAAAAAAAAAGGAAAATTGCTATCTTAGTAGCACCTAAGGAAGCTGGAGTGGCCTAGGGCTAAAGCAGACTCAACAGCAACCCAGATTCTTCCCTCTCTCTTGCCCTCTTTGTGAAGCTCCCCTAGAAGCAGCATCTACCACTCCAAGAGGGAAACTGGGCCAGAACTCAACCCACATAGGCTGAAGTGTGCCCCTGCCCTTAGGCTACACTTGTGGGAAAGGCTGCCTTACCACCACCACCCCAATCCCCCACTCAGCAGGGAAGCCAGGGCCTGGGGGCTGTGCCCAATGGCCTAGCTTCTAACCATCCTTCAGCCTCCTTCCCTCAGCACTCAAAATGCCCCCCTGCTGTCCCCAGACACTCATCCCCTGGGCTGGTTATCAGCTAGCTGCCTCTGCCCAGTTTGAGAAGTTGGGTTTTTTTGGTTTTGTTTTTTGGGATTTTTTTTTAATGTGCCTTTAAGCCATCTTCATCCAGTTTCTGATATCTTTGGTTGGGGTTGTTACCCCCGACTTTGTTGGTTTATTTGTTTATAATTTCTAACTCCTTTTCAATCCTACCTATTGGGTTTGACAGTAATTTTGTAGGTTTAAAATGTTTCTTCCAGATTCAAGTAAATTGTCAAAAGCAAACTGATTGAAATGAACCTTCTAATCACCAGTTCACATTTGCACAATGTGAAAGCTTTCCTGTTCGTTCTATTTTCTGTGTTATCCTGCTTTTTAACAATGCAAAATTAGCTCCCAACCAGTGTGGCTTGACTTACGTCTGTCTCTTGTGGTGCTCTGGCTGTTTGCCACATGGTAGTGTGGGGCTACAGGTCTCATCCTAGCCTCGGTAGCCTGAAGCCAGGCCTGTGAGCACAGTAGCCCATGAAGGCAGGACAAAAGAAACGCCAGGGGCCCAAGGCACAAAGCAGGGGAAGAGATGGTGGTTCATCACGGCTGCTGCCCTGTGGCCCCTGCGTCTGCTCCTGATGCCTCTGGGTCAGATCTTCAGGAGCACTGCTCTGGCAGAAGTGGCATGACAGTGGGAGGTTGAGCCAGTGCTTACGCGTGTCCCGCCCTCCCAGGGTTCTTTGGTGTCTTAACACTTAATCCTCACAGCACCCCCAGTCTACAGATGAGGGCCACAGGCCCAGGGAGTGGAGGCAGTTGGTCCAGGTCTCCCAGCCAGTGAGTGGTGGCTCTGGGATTTGAGCCCAGGCAGTCCGGGGAGCACTGGAAGCCCCAGGCGTTAGCTCCGCAGGCATCTTGACCAGCATTGCTGCCATACAAAATTCAAAGCATCAGGGAAATGCTAAACCAGGGGGAAAACTGCATCTAATTCTGAAAAATGGACCAAAAAAATGCCAAAGAGAGTTACAAAACTACAAACTTAACAATAAAGGCCAAACAGCACTGGGACTATTTCTTTCCCACCAATTGCTTGCTCCTGACAAGGTCCGAGCCAGCAGGCCCAACTGGCCTTCCCTGCAGTGAGTTACCAGCCAGAAGCACATGGGCCCTGCCCACCCCTGGGCTCTGAGCTGCTCTGCTTCCCTAACCTGGCAAATGCCAGACCTGGGGCCCCGCCCTAGTGCCACCTCCTCCTCACCATCCTAGTCTGCCTCCTTGAGACCAGGCTCCATCAGTTCCTCTCATCTCTGTATCTCCTCCTCTACCTGAGGCCTGGCCAGAAGTAGGAGGTCCTTCAGGCTGGAACAAGCAGAAGATAAATGGAACCACGTTACTACATTAGAGCCACAGGGAGATTCCAGAACAGTGCCAGGGGCTCCTATCTCAGGGTGTCAGGAAGGGTTGACACATGGCACCGTGCACAAGTCCTCAGCCAGATGCTGGGGATAGAATGACAGGTATGACTGTCAGACGTGGTCCCTTCCCCTCTCGCAGCCTGGAAGTTGCAGAGGAGAGGGATTAACAAAGGCGGACAGACCCCAGAGACAGCTGCTGGGAGAAAGGCGGCCGGGGCCCCAGTGGGGAGGACAGAAGAAGCCCAGCGTGAGGGAGGGGCACAACCGAGGGAGAATTCCTGCCACCTGGCCAGGGTGGTGAGGAAGGCACAGCCCTATGGAGCTCGATGCTGCAGTCCCAGTGGGAGCCACTGTGGCAGCTGAGAGCTGCTTGCTCTAAATTACTGTGTGAGACTGTCATCTCTAGATCTGTCAGAGGCCCATGACCAAAGAGGCAACTTAAAATGCATTTAGTAGAGAAATGACCAGGCCCCCGGCCTTCCCTCTGTGGGCCCGAAGCTCGTGAATGTGGCTCTCTAGCCCACCATCGGTGTCACACCCTCTCATGGAGACGGCTCCCTCTTTGTCTTACAGGGGACGAGCTGACCAAGATGGAGGACGAGGATGAGCAGGGCTGGTGCAAGGGACGATTGGACAACGGGCAAGTTGGCCTGTACCCGGCAAATTATGTGGAGGCGATCCAGTGATGAGCCAGGGGTCAGGCCAGCGGGGGACGGAGGTGGCGGGCCCAGGAGCTTCAGCCAGCCATGTGGGCATCCACTCCTTTTCCTGCAAGAGATGATGGTTCCATTGCTCTTGGCTTCATGGTGTCCCTGGAAGGCAGATGAGCTGGTCATTTCGCCTGGGACTCGGCACCTTTCCGAGTGCAGCTGGAGGGATCTGAGCGCAGGAAGACGCAGAACAACAGAAATAGCTGCCCCTCCCCGCCCACTGTGCCTATTGGCCTATCATGGATCTCTATGTTCTTGACTTTGTCTCTCCTTTCCGAGTCAATGGTGGGTTACACTGATCTTGTTCCACTGATTACTCTCTCTGACGACTCCATCACCTGCAACTTAAATGAACAAGCTTACATCCTATTTTCTGAGTGAAGATTTTGAGGTTTTTAATTTAAAGGCTATGTACAGTTATACTTTTTTATACACCTGTTCATTTCTACTTAAATTATGGCACAGATTGATGCACACCAGTCTTGAGGAAGCGATCTCCCTATTCCCATGCCCTGTTAGCCATGCCATGTGTAGGCTTAGCCTCAGGTGGCAGATGATGTTTGAGGAAACAGATTGTAGCAGGAAGATGGAACCGGGTTATGGTCGGGTTTCTGTTGGGAATGCTAATGCTCTTTGTGCTTTTGGGCATCTGAATGGAAGCTTTAGATAGAACCTTCGGTAGAACTCCCCCAAATCGCCATATTTAAAAATTATTTTCACTCTATTCTTGCTTAAAACTATGCTCTTTTGCAAATTAACAATTTTATCAGTGATTCAGAGTTAAAAAGAAGACTAACTTTTCAAGCAAATGCATCTGTAGATAAAGATGCTTTATATTAGACTGTCATGTCTCAGTGTATATCTGTATATATTATTTGATATTCAGAGAATCTAAAGCACTCATCTACTGTTTTAATGAGATTTAACAGTGAGTTTCGTTTGTAAACTGCTTGAAGTCTGTGGCATTCGGGCACAGGTCTGGCAGGCCAGCTGGGTCTCCTCCTGGGCTCAGTGGCCCTGGGGCCTCTGACGTGGTGCCTGCTGGAGCGAGGCTTGTCATCACCGGCTGACTGCTGGTCCGGCTTCTGACTGGCCTTTGTCCTGGTTCCGTAGCAGAACACTGTAAAAGTGCCCGCGACTTTGCAGTAGTTGCAGATTTCAGTCGTCCTATTACTTGTGTGCAAACAAAAGCTGGGTCTTACCCACCGCACAAGTCTCTCCGGCTGCCCAGAGTCGCCAGGGAGCAGGTGCTGCAGCCAGAGCTACACTGTGGTCACATGGGGCGGCCGGGGGTGGGGGAGAACCTGTATTTTATGTAACTCAGCAGTGCCCACCGCCATCACGAGCTATGCATTTACTGTTTCCAGTGAGCAGATGTCTTGCTTGGAAAGTGGACCTGTGTCTGTGTCTGTCACGAGAACTTACCAGCAGAAATCCTCATTTCTGTGCTACAGATTTACCAAAAATTGTCGTCTTTTCAGTTGAAGAGTTCCTTTAAATGTATAGTATTTTAGGAAAAAATCAATAAACATTTGATCTCGTGCATCTGGAAGTCCCTTTGCCATCATCTGTCTTCACGCCCACTTCACTTGGTGGGGGTGGCCTCCCTGGGGCTTACTAGCTTTGGAGCTGGGCAAGATCCAGGGCACAGGACCCCTGCCCAAAAGGCCATGGCCCACTGCCCCTGCCAAACTAGAGGTTGGGGATTTGAGGCACATGAGCCCTTTGGGGTTCCCTTCTCCCCGAGACCTGCTGCTGTTTGACCTGGGCTTCCCCACGGTGCGGGCATTGGCTGGCGCCTCTCTATTGCCCCAGCCCAAACAGCAGGACAAGACTGGTGTCACCCATAACTCTCCTCTGAGCACATTTTCCTGAGCACCTACCGTGTGCTGTCCACTTTTTACTTACATTATCTGCAAGTGCATCTCCAAACATCTCCATGGGGTATGGGCAAGTCTCCCCCATTTCCATTCTACAGCCAAGGAAACAGAGGCTCCAAGAGCCAGCCAGGGTTTTTTGAGGAGTCTCAGCCAGCCCAGGGCACTGAGCGAAATCCCTGAGGAACCCCTTCCCTCGCTGGAGAAACTGAGGAGGGAGGAGGCCTGGCTTGGCAGCCTTGGCTGGCTTGAAGATGGGAGAGAAGCAAGACATGAGGGCGGCTGTGGCCATGCTCACCAAGCCCTGGGAAGGCTGCCCAGAAAAGCACGCCAGCTGGGCATGGGGCCTCACAGAGCACCCGGGAGGAGTGAGCAGGCAGCTTCCCCTGCAGTGTGGCTTTGTCCCGGCTCAGCAAGGGTAGGGGACGGGTCCTTGTCACCCAGCCTCCTTGTCTGAGGGGTGGCGGGTCCCCTGCTCCTAGCTTCTGAGGAGCTGGAACCCTGCAGCCTGGGGCGGACGCCCAGCTTGGCCCACAGCCCCAGGCTGCAAACAGGCAGAACGGGGTTGGGAGGGGAGGTGGCGGGTCACAAGCAGGCTCCTGGTGCCCCTGGTCTCAGTCACTGCCCAAACACTGTGGCAAGACTGTGGCCCCCGCTGAGCTGGATGAAGCAACCTCCACTCTAAGGCCAGATCACACAGCCCCCCGATGAGGGATCTGGCAGGGCCTCTTAACTGCCCACCTCCCCTCTCCTACCCTGCCCTCAGAGGCCAGCTTGCAAACTTGACCTCATCTCTGGGCCTCAGTTTCCCCAAGTAGAAGTGATACTTTTCCAGTTGGAGAGTTAGAGCAAGAAGAAAAGGTGGCCTGGGCAACATAGTGAGACCCTGCCTCTACAAAAAGTTCAAAAATTGGTTGAGTGTGGTGGTGCATGCATCTAGTCCCAACTACTTGGGAGGCTGAGGCAAGAGGATTGCTTGAGCACGGGAGTTTGAGGCTGCAGTGAGCCATGATTGCACCACTGCTCTCCAGCCTAGACAACAGAGCCCTCGAGACACTGTCTCAAAAAAAGAAAAAGGCCAGACACAGTTGCTCATGCCTGTAATCCCAGCACTTTGGGAGGCCAAGGTGGGTGGATCAGGAGGTCAGGAGATCGAGACCATCCTGGCGAACACGGTGAAACCCCATCTCTACTAAAAAATACAAAAAAACTAGCCGGGCGAGGTGGCAGGCGCCTGTAGTCCCAGCTACTCGGGAGGCTGAGGCAGGAGAATGGCGTAAACCCGGGAGGAGGAGCTTGCAGTGAGCTGAGATCCGGCCATTGCACTCCAGCCTGGGCGACAGAGCGAGACNAAAAATTAGCCGGGTGTGGTGGCGGGCGCCTGTAGTCCCAGCTACTCGGGAGGCTGAGGCAGGAGAATGGCATGAACCCGGGAAGTGGAGCTTGCAGTGAGCCGAGATCGTACCACTGCACTCCAGCCTGGGCGACAGAGAAAGACTCAAAAAAAAAAAAAAAGAAAAAGAAAAAAAGAAAAAGGCCACAGGCACTCATGAGCCGGTCACTGTCATGATTATGAGTGACACCATAGGCCGGGGCCCAGGGTTCTCTGCCGTCCACGGCTGCCCTTCCCACCTCCCACAGCCACCACCCTGGATCAGTGCTGCCACCAGCTGTCCACATCTCTTCAGGTCCCTAAGGCCCCTGAGTTGACACTAGGGGGAGCGTTAGCCCCAGAGCCCTCTCCTGGGCCAAAGCTCCCTGGACCTCAGGACGGGGGTATTTCATCATCCCTCTCCACCCTTCTCACACCCCAGAAATGTCGGGAGGGTGAGCAAGTGCTGCCAAGTGACAGGAGTAGGGATCTGGCTCTGCTGCAGCCTGTGCCAAAACTGGACCTTCGGAGGTCCCTGCAGGTGGAGAACAGGGCTGGCCTCTGCATCCTGGGCCCTGATGCCAGATCCTGGTCCACTCAGACACAGGCAGCGAAGGCCCAGTCGGGATGGGGGAGGTTGGGAAGGACTCGTGTGGACCACCTGACCAATCTCCCCGTAGTTCATAGGGAGAGAGGACAAGTGAGAGGACGCAGTGACTTCCCCGTGGGCTCAGAGCACATGCTTTGGGAAGCTGAGCAAGGCCTGACCCCTGAGTGGCCCAGCCTGGTGGGGCATCAGCTGGCTCTCCTTATGTATCCACTGGGCCATCATTCATTCACCATGCATTTATTGAGCACATACTGTATGTGAGACTCAGCTGTGCCAGGACAAACATGAAGAGAAACCAATCTTGCCCTTGGGAAACTCCGGTAGGCTCAGAGAACGACCTGCGTTATTCTGACACCATGATGGGACAGCCAGAGACAAAGGGCCAGAGTTGTCTTCTGAGAATGTGTGGTGGGTTTTAGAAGTCTCAGGCCTCCCAACCCAGGCTCCAAGGCCTCAGAGATCAGAGAGCACTGCTCAATCCTTGAGCCGTTCCCTGACTTCCTGTAGGAGGTGTCCCTGAGTCCCCACCTGGATGGGAGGCTGGACCACAGACAAACGGAAAATGCCTGGGCTTCGTTTGCTGAAAAGTGGGGATGATTGGCGGGACGCAGTGGCTCATGCCTGTAATCCCAGCACTTTGGGAGGCTGAGGCGGGTGGATCACCTGAGATCAGGAGTGCGAGACCAGCCTGGCCAACATGGTGAAACCCCGTTTCTACTAAAAATACAAAAAATTGGCCGGGCGTGGTGGTGGGCGCCTATAATCACAGCTACTTGGGAGGCTGAGGCAAGAGAATCGCGTGAACCCTTGAGGTGGAGGTTGCGGTGAGCCAAGATCGCCCCATTGCACTCCAGCCTGGGCAATAAGAGCAAAACTGTCTCAAAACAACAACAATAAAATAGGGATGATCAAGTGAGGATAATTTAAGGGGTGCTCAGAAGCCAAGAGATCCTGCCAGGTGGGCACCCCAGCCTATGGGTGCCCTGTAAGCTTTCCTTCCCCCACCCTTTTTCACAGTCCAAGGTCCCCCCAGAGTAGTGGCTGCCCGATCTGCTCCCCTCCCTTGCCCACCCTTCCTTAAGCCTCCTCTGAGGCAGGGAAGGTCTGTGCCCCTCCCCAGTCCTTCCCCAGTCACCTGTGGAAGACACAGGCCACTCTCTGGGCCTCGGTTTTACGAATAAATGGGCTGCATCCCTGTGGCCCCTGTGGTGGCAGCAAGCAGAGGGGCCCTCAGGCCAGGACGGAGTCAGCTCCAGGGGCCAGCCAGTGAAAAGAACCAGGGTCAGGATGGAGGTGGCTCCACCACACCTGGGAGGATGTGCCCAGGCTGAGCTAAATCTGGCCTGGCCTGCAGTTGAGGTGCAAGGCTCATTTCTGGCCAGGCATGACCACCACCAGGCAGAGGGTCAGAGGAACCACAGTGTTCATCTTCCCTCTGGCCCATGTTTGTGGCGCTAAACCAAAAAAAAAAAAAAAAAAAAATGCAACAAATCTAGGACCATCCTATGAAATCCAGATTATATTGTTTTAGGCATCTCCAAATCCTTTGTGGAAAGGGCTAGGAAAGGAAGGAAGGAAGAAATGAACTAAATAACTGACGTCACTCTTTTGGGGGAAAGGACACCAGCACTGTCGGTGGACTAAAACTCAGACGTGAGCGGAATATTAGGTGCTAGACCTGCCGAAGGTTGCAGAAACCCAGAGCGCCTTAGGGTTAGGGTTAGGGTACCAGGACCTAAAAGACCCCAAGCTCAACAGCATTCGGATCACCAAGGCAGCCGCCTCAGGGCACATGAACTGTATGCAGTCACTGGCCGCTTCTGGGCAAAGACAGCCAGGCGGCCCTGCCCCTTTACAGTATTTTCCAATAGCAATCTTAATTATTTTTTCCTGATTGTAAAAGGAACAAAGGCTCAGATGAAAATTTGGAAATTTAGTAAAGGTATTCAGAAAAACATTAGTTATCTGTGATCCTGACTTCCACAGGTTACATTGCTAACATTGGGGTGCATTTTTTTCTAATCGTTTTCCTAACATATATCATATATATGCACATGTGCCATTTTTTCTTTTCTTTTCTTTTTTTTTTTTTTTGAGGCAGAACTTCACTCTTGTTGTCCAGGCTGGAGTGCAATGGTGCAATCTCAGCTCCCTCTGCCCTCCACCTGTCAGGTTCAAGCAATTCTCCTGCCTCAGCCTCCCGAGTAGCTGGGATTACAGGCGTGAGCCACCACGCCTGGTTACATGTGCTGTTTTCTTGTCATCATCATCATCATCAATGTGTGTGTGTGTCTTACAAAACTAGGATCGTACTGTAAATATAGTCTTGTGCCCTACTTTGTTCTCCTACCATTTGATCATGAGCATTTCCTCATGTCCTAAATATACTTCAATTAAAAATAAACACGAGACACAATGGCTCATACCTCTAATGCCAGCACTTTGGGAGGCCAAGGCAGGAGGATCACTTGAGCCCAGGAGTTCAAATCCAGCTTGGGCAACATAGTGACACCCTGTCTCTATCAAAAATTAAAAAAAAAAATTAGCCAGGCATGGTAGCGCACACCTGTAGTCCCAGCTACTCGGGAGGCTGAGGCAGGAGAATTGCTAGAACCTGGGAGGTGGAGGTTGCAGTGAGCTGAGATCATGCTACCAAACTCCAGCCTGGGTGACAGAGCAAGACTCTGTCTCAGGGGAAAAAAAAAAAAAAAAAAAAAAAAGAAGAAAAGAAAAGAAAAAAGAAAAAAGAAAAAAATCCACATGTAAGTGGATTCATGTAGTTCGAGCCCAGGTTGTTCATGTGTGATGTGTACTGCTTAGTGGCTGAATGATATTCACACTGTAAGTCCCATGTTGCTTACCATTTGCTTTGTTTCCCATTTTTCTCAGTTCTTAAGGTATAATTTATGTACAGTGAATACATTCTTTTTTTTTTTTTCTTTTTTTTTTTTTATAGATGGAGTCTCCCTCTGTTGCCCAGGCTGGAGTGCAGTGGCACCATCTTGGCTCACTGCAACCTCCGCCTCCTGGGTTCAAGCGATTCTCCTGCCTCAACCTCTCAAGTAGCTGGATACAGGCGCCCACCACCATGCCCAGCTAATTTTTGTATTTTTAGTAGAGAGGGGGTTTCACCATGTTGGTCAGGCCGGTCTCAAACTCCTGACCTCGTGATCCACCTGCCTCAGCCTCCCAAAATGCTGGGATTACAGGCGTGAGCCACTGTGCCAGGCCAAATACACTCCTTTTAGTGTACAGTTCTTGAAGTTTTGATGAATGTATACAGTTATGTAACATATTAGTCCATTCTCATGCTGCCATAAAGAATTGCTCAAGACTGGGTAATTTATAAAGGAAAAAGGTTTAATTGACTCACACATCTGCATGGCTGGGGAAGCCTCAGGAAACTGATAATCATGGCAGAAGGGGCAGCAAACATGTCCTTCTTCACATGGCAGCAGGAAAGAGACATGCTGAGCAAAGGCGGGAAAACCTCTTATAAAACCATAAGAACTCATGAGAATTTACTCACTATCGAGAACAGCTTGGGGGTAACTGCCCCCACGATTCAGTTACCTCACACCAGGTTCCTTTCATGACACATGAGGATTATGGGAACTACAACTCAAGATGAGATTTGAGTGGGACACAGCTAAACCGTATCATGTAACCATCACCACAATCAAGATATAGAACTCTTCCATCACCTCCCCAACAGGTGGACCCTTTGTAGTCAACCCCTCCTTACACCCCCAGTCCCTAGAAACCACTGATATGTTTTCTGTTTCTATAGTTTTACCTTTTCCAGAATGCCATATGAATGGAACCATGCAATATGTAGCCTTGTCTTTTTTCACTTCACATGACTCCTCTGAGATTCATCTATGTGGTTTCATATGTCAGTATTTTAATTCCTTCTTCTTCTCCTTTTTTTTTTTTTTTTTTTTTTTTGAGACAGGGTCTCCCTCTGTCACCCAGGGTGGAGTACAGTGGTACAATCCCTCCTCACTTCAACCTCTGCCTCCCGGGTTCATGCGATTCTCATGCCTCAGCTGCCTGAGTAGCTGGAATTACAGCCACGCACCACCACGCCCGGCTAATTTTTGTATTTTTAGCAGAGATGGGGTTTTCCCATGTTGGCCAGGCTGGTCTCAAACTCCTGGCTTCAAGTCATCCTCCCACTTTGGTCTCCCAAAGTGCTGGAATTCCAGGCGTGAGCCACTGTGCCTGGCCTTCTTTTGTTTTTTTATTTTTTATTTTTATTTTTGACAGTGTCTCGTTCTGTCACCCAGGCTGGAGTGCAGTGATGCAATCATAGCTCACTGCAGCCTTGAACTCCCGGGCTCAAGTGATCCTCCTGCCTCAGCCTCCTGAGTAGCTGGGACTACAGGCACGTGCCACCATGCCCCGCTAATTTTTTACTTTTTTGTAGAGATGGGATCTTGCTATGTTGCCCAGGGTGGTCTCAAACTCCTGGCCAGAATCCGTCGTTCTGCCTCAGCCTCCCAAAGTGCTGAGATTACAGGCATGAGCCACCACGCCCGGTCCCAGTAAATTCATTTCAAATGTATCTGACCTATACAGAAAGAACATGATAAAGAGATAGCATTCACTTGTTTTCACTTGGCACTAAGCAAAGTCCACCGGTGTTGTCTTCCGGGGCAAGGGACAGGATCTGTGCGTATTCTCGCTTGTGATTCATCATATGACTATGTAGCCGTGTCTGGTTTCTCTTTAGGGTGGCATTTGGCTTTCAGCAAGCTCCTATTAAACTGTAAATGAACTAAATAAACACAATGCTGCTTCACTTGGCCATCACTATGTCAGGATCTCTTCATGAAAGACGAACAGCACAGAGTTAGAATTCAAATACTCTACAAGAGGGATAATACTGGGCCGGGTGGTGGCTCACCCCTGTAATCCCAGCACAGTGGGAGGCCGAGGCAGGCGGATCACTTGAGGTCAGGAGTTCCAGACCACCCTGGACAACACGGTGAAACCCCATCTCTACTAAAAATGCAAAAATCAGCTTGGTGTGGTGGCAGGTGCCTGTAATCCCAGCTACTTGGGAGGCTGAGGCAGGAGAATTGCTTGAACCCAGGAGGCAGAGGTTGCAGTGAGCTGAGATCATGCCCACTGTACTGGATGACACAGCCGTCTTGAAGAAAAAAAAAAATGTGTAGCCCAGGATGCTGAAGCGTGGGGCTTTCTCAACATTCCCACCATCCTCATGGCAAACCCCGGGATCGTAGAGGGATTCTGCTTCTCTCTCTCCTCCTTTTTTGCATTTGAATTTGGATTACTGGGTTTTGTTTCTACCCTTCCCCTGGCAGCAATGGATCTTTGCCCATTCCCTGAGACAGAGGGAATTTACTGCTTTTGCTTGCTTGCTTTCTTTTTTTCTTTCTCTCTCTCTCTCTTTTTTTTTTTTAGCGGCGAGTCTCCCTCTGTTGCCCAGGCTGGAGTGCACTGGCTTGATCCTGGCTCACCGCAGCCTTTGCCTCCCAGGTTCAAGCAATTCTCCTGCCTCAGCCCCCAAGTAGCTGGGACTATAGGTGTGCGCCACCACACCCAGCTAATTTTGTGTTTTTAGTAGAGACAGAGTTTCACCATGTTGACCAGGCTGGTCTCCAATTCCTGGCCTCAGATGATCTGCCTGCCTTGGCCTCCCAAAGTGCTGGGATTACAGCCATGAGCCACCGCACCTGGCCTGCTTTTTTAGAAGAGAAGGGTCCAGAGGAAGCAGGTGGGGTCTGCGCCTGTTCCTGAGCAGCTAGATGCCTACCCCACAGAAAGGTCTCTCTCCAGGCTCTTTGCCAGTCCCCATCTTCCAGTACGGTTGCTGGTGGAGGTTTATTAAAAAGGGCTTATGAATGAGTGTGAACTCCCTTTGTATCTGAGGCCCCCAGCTAGTCCAAACTCACATGCCAACCTATACTTGGCCTTTAAGACTTAATTAAAATTATAGCAGATTTCCTGTTGCCAACTAGGTTGGCAGTAATCTCTTTCTCCTGTGCTCTGCCAAAGGTGAAGGCGTTCTTGTGTTCTGTCTTTGGAGAGGCTTCTCTTGTCTCTCTCTCTTTGGCATTGAGGTTACTTGGTTGCCTTGCAACCTCGGCTTTCTGATGGGCTCAGCAGAAGTTACAATTTGGTAGATTATCCAGCTTTTCTCATTATAATATTGGGAGTGATAGCCTTTGTAGCTTTCTACATTCTAAGCCCATTCCACAAATCTTTACTGAATGCATACTATGTGCCAGGCATTCTAGGTGCTGGGGATAAGGAAGTAGAAAAAACAGGCTGAGCACAGTGGCTCACACCTGTAATCCCAGCACACTAGGAGGCCAAGGTGGGTGGATCACTTGAAGGAGTTTGAGACCAGCCTGACCAACGTGGTAAAACCCGTCTCTACTAAAAATACAAAAATTAGCCAGGTGTGGCGGCAGGCGCCTGTAGTTCCAGCTACTCAGGAGACTGAGGCAGGATAAGTGCTTGAATCCAAAAGGCAGAGGTTGCAGTGAGCTGAGATTGCGCCACTGCACTCCAGCCTGGGTGACAAAGCAAGACTGTCTCAAAAAAAAAAAAAAAAAGTAGAAAAAATAGATCTGATTTCAAGAAATTTATATTCAATTGAGGAGAGGCAGATACAAATAGATAGAATATTATATTTTATAATATTAGATGCTAATAAGTTCTATGAAGAACACTTAAGCAACGGACAGATAAGACAACTATAGTGTATTGGCCAGGTGCGATGGCCCATGCCTGTAATCCCAGCTCTTTGGGAGGCCAAGGTGGGCACACTATCTGAGGTCAGGAGTTCGAGACCAGTCTGGACAACATGGTGAAACTCCATCTCTACTAAAAATACAAAAATTAGCCAAGTGTGGTGGCATGCGCCTGTAATCCCAGCTATTCGGGAGGATGAGGCAGGAGAATTGCTTGAATCCAGGAGGCAGAGGTTGCAGTGAGCCAGGATCACACCACTGCACTCCAGTGAGACTCCTTCTCAAAAAACAAAAAAAAGTAGAAAACACAGATTTGATTTCTATATATATATATTTTTTGTTTGTTTGTTTGTTTTTGTTTTTGAGACAGAGTCTTGCTCTGTCGCCTAGGCTGGAGTGCAGTGGTGTGTTCTCAGCCCACTGCAACCTCTGCCTCTCAGGTTCAAGTGATTCTCTTGCTTCAGCCTCCTGAGTACTTGGGATTACAGGTGCCCACCACCACGCCTGGCTAATTTTTGTATTTTTAGTAGAGACGGGGTTTCACCATGTTGGTCAGGCTGGTCTCGAACTCCGGACCTCATAATCCACCCACCTCGACTTCCCAAAGTGCTGGGATTACAAGTGTGAGGCACTACACCTGGCCAGAAGTATGTATTCAATTGAGAGCGAGATACAGAGAGATAGAATATTATATAGTATAGTATTAGATGCTAAATTCTATGAAGAACACTTAAGCAACCATCGTGTATAAATGGTACCTCCTACCCCTTCCTCCCCTATTCATGCAGATACTGTCTATAATTTACTGCTTTTTTTTTCTCCTCTCCTCAGGGATCTCTATGGCGGAGAACGGGCTAGACTGCCCTACTCTGTTAATAGAACTTAGTAAGATTTCAGCTCCAAGTAGTAAATGGGACCGTCATTCCCATTCCCATCAGGAAGGATAGGACTGCTGCTCATAAACATGCCAGGTATTCTGTATAAGGCCAAACTAGGACCTGGTGGACACAAAGCACAGGTATTATACTTCGACTCAATACAGGAAGAACTTTCAAACCGTCAGAGCTGCCTGCAAAAGTAATGTCCTTTTCTGGAAGGTAATCGACTTCCCTTTCTTGGAAAAGTTGCAGCTTTTGGTTTATAAGTTACATTGTTTGCAAGCTCCCAACTGCCCCTGAGGGTATCTAAGCAGAAGGGTGGAGTGTACATTTCCTGACTTCTAACAGTAGAAAGGCTCCACCAAAGGCTCTTCAGGACAGCCCTAGGAAGCTGCTTGCCTGTGCTACTCAGCACTGATTCTTTAATTTCTTCGTACAGATGAATAAACCATGCTTTATTTTATTTTATTTTTTTGAGACAGGGTCTTGCTCTGTCGCCCATGCTGGAGTGCAGTGGCGTGATCTTGGCTCACTGCAGCCTCGATCTTCTGGGCTAAAGCGATCCTCCCACCTCAGCCTCCCCAGTAGCTAGGACTACAGGCCCATGCCAGCATGCCCAGCTAATTTTTGCATTTTTTTGTAGAGACGGGGTTTCACCATATTGCCCAATCTGGTCTTGAACGCCTGAGCTAAAGTGATCCTCCCACCTCAGCCTCCCAAAGTGCTGGGATCATAGGCATGAGCCACTGAGCCTACAAATAAACCATGCTTTAGGGAAGGTAAGTGTCTTGACCAAGGCCACAGAGCTAGGAAGCAGCTGGCTGAACTGGGATCGAGGCCAAAGTACTGTCTTTGATGCCAAAACCTGCTATCCTTCCTCACTATCACCCAACCTCTTCCCAGTGGCTCCACACCCATTGTGGTGACAGAGGCACCTTCTGTTGAGTGTAAACTCTTCTGGCCGGAATTGTTTCCGTGAGTAGGGTGCAGCCCCGAGGGCTGGGGTTAAAAGTCAAGCTTCTCATCTGGACTCATTAGTTCTGACTGAGCACTTCTGCCTCAACCCGCACCGCTACCTCTCCATGAACGTGACACAAAAACCCTTGGTTTCAGAAAGCCAGTTTCCAGGCAAAGAAAGCTTTCCACCCAGGGCCTGGAGTGAGCTGAGGGCAAGAACAAAGAGAGTCAGGCGCGGTGGCTCACGTCTGTAATCCCAGCACTTTGGAAGGCCGAGGTGGGTGAATCACCTGAAGTCAGGAGTTAGAGACCAGCCTGGGCAACATGGCGAAACCCCCGTCTCTACTAAAAATACAAAAATTAGCCGGGCGTGGTGGTGGGCGCCTGTAATCCTAGCTACTGGGGAGGCTGAGGCAGGAGAATTGCTTCAACCCGGGAGGCGGAGGTTGCAGGGAGCCGCAATCGCGCCACTGCACTCCAGCCTGGGGGACAGAGCGAGGCTCCGTCTCAAAAAAAAAAAAAAAAAAGGAAGGCGACCAGCTAACGTCCGGCGTCAAGGCGCGCAAGCCCTCCATCCGTCTCGTGCCAAAAGATGGTGCGTGGGCCCCTTCCCCTGCCTCTGATATTTCCATGGAAGCAGCCGGTTAGGCGAAATGGCGATCGGCCAGACTAAAGGTTGGCGGATCCTATGGCAGTGCGCGTGGCAGCCAGCCACACCCGGAACCGGCTTCGCCCAGCGCTAGGGGCGTGGATCCGCGCCGCGAATGGCGCGTGAGCCTCCTGCGCACGCGCGTGCAGCGTCCGGGGTCCGGCTGAAGCGAGGGCGGGGAGGGAAAGCGAGCGGCGCCTGCGCCCCGGCGGTGAGCGGGCCCAGTCGTGGGCGGGGCTTGGGGCGGAGCCTGACCGTCACGCGCAGCGCCGCCCCCGCGGCCTCGTCGCTCTTGCTGAGGCGGCAACCGCTCTTCGTTGGTCCTTACCGGTTGGCTGGGCCAGCAGTGCCCGGCTCTCAGCTGACGATGGGGGACCCCAGCAAACAGGACATCTTGACCATCTTCAAGCGCCTCCGCTCGGTGCCCACTAACAAGGTAGCGGCCGTGAGCGAGTGCGGGCCTGCCTGCCATCCTTGCGGGAACCGGCGGGCGGCCCCTGCGGGCGCCAGTGGCCGTGGCGTGGGAGGCGGGGCCGGCGCGGCCTGTGACACGTCGCACTGTGGGGCCGCGGCAGCCTGGCCGGGACGGGGCGGGCGGGCCCGGGCAGCTGGGAGGCCCGAGCGGGAGACCGGAGTGCGGGGGTCCTCACGCGGGCCAGGGAGCGTTCCCGGGGCGGCGGCGCGGGCACACCCCCCAGCGAGCTCTTGGCGGGGGGGGCGAGCACCGGGGGCTCTGAGCGGGGGCGGGGTCTTCCTGGGGGCGCTGCGAGGAGGGGGCTCCCGGCTCAGAAACCCCGGCTGCTGGCGCCGGATGCGGGGAAATCGCGGCTTCCCCGGCGCCACCCTGGAGCTCGACCCCGCCTGTTGGAGCCGGCTAGACTCTTCGGGCCTTGCGGTGCCTGCCTCAGTTTCTCTTCTGATAAAGCTGCCGAGTAGTCTCCGCTCTGGCTTCCAGCTTTTGTCGCTTTGGCCAGGGAGGTTCACCACAGCCTCCTCCCTCCCCTGGGCTCTCTTTGGAGATGGGGGTTTTCTTTTTTTTTTTTTTGTCTCCAGAGACTGCTCTCTCCCTGGAACTTTTACAGCTTTGCGCAGCTGGCTGGAGGTGTTGGGGTGACGCAGGGGGCTAAGGTGACAAGTCGGGTCGGAGAGGGACCTGGAGAGTGCAAAGGGCTGTTGCGTCAGCGTGGACTCTCCCCGCCCCTCCGGTGACACGAGTTTTGTCTGGTCCCCACTGTCACTTCCGAAGGGAACAGCTGTTACTGAGCATGGTCCTGAACCTCAACATGCTGGCATAGAAAGTGTTATAAGTGTTTCTGTTGGTTTTAAGTCTTGATGGTACAGGGGAGCCCATATTTTTTCCAGCCTAGGTGAGGAAGGAAACAGTTTATTGGGGGTGATGTCTGATGGATGTGGGAAAGTTAAGAGAAAGGCTCCAGGAATTCTCCAGTGTCCATTTCTTCATTGTTTTCTTGATTTTCACATTTTTATTTATTTATTTTTTTACAGACAGGGTCTCACCCCGTCACCCAGGCTGAAGTGAAGTGAAGTGTCTTGATCCTAGTTCACTGCAGCCTTGACCTACCCAGCCCAAGCCATCCTTTCTTCCCAGCCTCCTGATGAGGCTGAGACCCCAGGGCTGCACCACCATGCCCAGCTAATTTTTATTATTAATTAATTTATTTATTTTTGTAGAGACAGGGTCTTGGTATGTTGCCCAGGCTGGTCTCAAATTCCTGGGCTCAAGCAGTCCTCCTGCCTCCCCCTGCCTTGGCCTCCCAGAGTGCTAGGATTATAGGCATGAGCCACCATACTGGCCTTAATTTTCTTTCTTTCTTTATTTTTTTAATGTTTTAATTTTAATTTTTTTGAGACAGAGCCTTGCTCTGTCGCTTAGGCTGGAGTGCAGTGGTGCGATCTCAGCTCACTGCAACCTCTGCCTCCTGGGTTCAAGCAGTTCAGCCGCAGCCTCCTGAGTCACCAGAATTACAGGCATCCACCACTACACCCAGCTACTTTTTGTATTTTTAGTAGAGACGAGGTTTCACCATGTCGGCCAGTCTGGTCTCAAACTCCTGGCCTCAAGTGATCCACCCGCCTTGGCCTCCTAAAGTGCTGGGATTACAGGCGTGAGCCACCGTGCCCAGCCTTGGTTTTTAAATTTATATTGATGTGTTTATGAAGAGTGGGTCCTGTATAACTAGACAAGATTAGGATCTGCGGTTAGCAATGTGTAAACGATATATTTTTTGTCACCTTTATCTCAGAAACATCAACATGTATTCTCTTTGATTTAATTCAAAGATAATTTTAAATAAGAAGTCAATGTCTTTATATCAAGAGGCTTTTGAGAGACAGGCTTGTATGGTCCAAACTGCTACTTTCTAGGTATGTCACCCTTGGACAGGTTACTTGACCACTTTGTCCCTTTTTTCCTCATCTGAAAATGGGGCATGAACTGGACCTAAATCAGAGGGTGATTGTGAAGATTAAATGGAATAATCCAAGGAAAACACTTAAGGGTAGGAACTGCATATAATAGTCTTCAATAAATGGCAACTGTTTTTATTATGAAGAACACACCTATGAAAAAGTTTATATTCTGTAATAAGATTAATAAAAGCAGTGATCAGAAATGTTTTCTGGTAATGTTTTCCAGTAATGTGCTATATTTCTTGGTTGAGACCTTGTATTTGATCACTGGTTTGAAACCCTTACCTAAAAGACAACAATAGCGTTTTAAAATTGGGGTTATAAAAGAGAACTCTAAGATACATGAGCCGAGAGAGGTAATCAAAGAAAAACAAGTTGGCTTACTTTTAGAATGTGGTATCCAATTTCTTCCTCTCATGTGTGATGACTTACTCTGGATGAAAGGTCATGAGGGTCAATTTTCTTTTTCTTTTTTCTTTTTTTTTTTTGAGACAGTCTAGCTTTGTTGTCCAGTCTGGAGTGCCATGGTGCCATCTTGGCACACTGCAACCTCCTCCTCCCAGGTTCAAGAGATTCTCTTGCATCAGCCTCCTGAGTAGCTGGGACCACAGGCGTGTGCCATCAAGCATGGCTAATTTTTGTATTTTTAGTAGAAATGGAGTTTCACCATATTGGCCAGGCTGGCCTCAAAGTCCTGACCTCAAGTGATCCACCTATCTCAGCCTCCAAAGTGTTGTGATTACAGGCGTGAGCCACTGTACCTGGCCAAGGGTCAATTTTCTAGTTTGTGAAATCCTTCTTTGTTGCTATACCATTCCTTACTTTTATATAGATTGGGTTATTCATTCAACAAGTATTCCTCAAGCCCCTATGGTATGCTGGGCACTGTGTATAGCATTAAAGGTATGTACACTGATGGTATGTTCCTGTCCTCTGGGAGCTTACAGTCTAGTGGATGGATGAAGGGCAGATGCAGGACAGCAGGTGGTGTGTTTTCTGCTCTGAAGCACAGTGTGGTGGAGTGGGAAGAGTGGCTCGGGGAACAGACTGTGTGGGATCCAGTCCCCACTGTGGACATTTCCACTAAGGAATTACTAAGAAGTGGCCACTTCTTATCTGTCATACTTAATTAAGTAATTCCTTAGTTTTCTCTAAAATGGAGATCAAGATTTACTGCCGCCATCCCACGCCCGGAAGGACTCCTCATGCTCTCTGCAGCATGGTGCTTCTGTCGCTTATAGAACAACTTGCCTTTGATGATTTTCAAGGGAGTTGTGCTGTGAGGTAGCAGAAGTATCCAGGAAGCAGGATGCCAGTGCCTCAAGGAAAAAATGGTCCTTTTCGGCAATGTGTTCGGTACTGGGGGCTTGGCCCTTGTGTATTACCTCATACAAAAGACTTTTCCAGGGCTTCGTGTTACCAGTTGGCATTGGAGCAGGTGCATAGCCATCCCAAGGCACAGGGTGCTCTGGGCCCTCTTCTCAACATTCACTATCTCAAACTCACCAACAAGCACAACTTCGTGGACATTGCTGATGCCAAGTTGAAGATTCTAGCTCTGGATCCAAGTCAGAGAGCCGTCTCCACATCAGCTCATCCAGAAGTGCACCTTTCAGAGGTGGCACCTTGATGAGGTCTTCCTAGAGCCCAAGGATTGCCAGCAGATTCCTGTGTTCAAGCTCAGTGGGGAGAATGGTGAAGAAGTGAAAAAGAAGTAGAGACGATCCGAAAGACCCAGTTTTCTTCTAGTCCGGCCTTCCCTCATCTCCACCATGTGCCCACCAGGGGTGATGGCTCATCTGAGTGACAGACACTCCCTTAAGCCAATTTTCCGGCCACCAGTGGGATGATTGTACATGCTGACATATGGTAATTTTGGTATAATTCTAACTTGGGCACAACGAATGCTATTGTCATTTTTAAACTGAATCAGAAAGAAACTCTTATTGTAAGATAATTTATGTGAAAGTTCTTTGTGTAAGAAAGCACATGATAAAAAGAATCAGAATTAAGAAAATGTTCTTTGATTTAAAAAACAAATAGGCCAGGCGCGGTGGCTCACGCCTGTAATCCCAACACCTTGGGAGGCTGAGGTGGGTGGATCACCAGAGGTCAGGAGTTCAAGACCAACCTGGCCAACATGATGAAACCCCTTCTCTACAAAAATACAAAAATTAGCTGGGCATGATGGCAAGTGCCTGTAATCCCAGCTATTTGGGAGGCTGAGGCAGGAGAATCGCTTGAACCCAGGAGGCAGAAGTTGCAGTGAGCCAGATCACACCACTGCACTCCAGCCTGGGCGACAGAGAGCAACTCCATCTCACACACACACACAAATAAAATAAAATAAAATAAAATAAAAATAAAAAATAAATAAAATGGAGATGAAGACTAGCTACATAATTTGTAAAATGTACAAAATGAAAATGCAGGGCCCTTGTTTGAACAGTATTAAGAGTTTCGGGCCGGGCGCGGTGGCTCAAGCCTGTAATCCCAGCACTTTGGGAGGCCAAGACGGGTGGATCACGAGGTCAGGAGATCGAGACCATCCTGGCTAACACGGTGAAACCCCGTCTCTACTAAAAAATACAAAAAAACTAGCCAGGCGAGGTGGCGGGCGCCTGTAGTCCCAGCTACTCGGGAGGCTGAGGCAGGAGAATGGTGTAAACCTGGGAGGCAGAGCTTGCAGTGAGCTGAGATTTGGCCACTGTACTCTAGCCTGGGCAACAGAGCAAGACTCCGTCTCAAAAAAAAAAAAAAAGTTTCCACCAATACAGTCGCTCACTCCTATAATCCTAGCACTTTGGGAGGCTGAGGTGGGTGGATCATTTGAGCTCAGGAGTTCGAGACCAGCCTGGGCAACATGGTGAAACCCTGTCTCTACTAAAAATACAAAAAATTAGCTGGGCGTGGTGACATGTGCCTGTAATCCCAACTAATCGGGAGGCTGAAACAGGAGAGTTGCTTGAACCCAGGAGGCGGAGGTTGCAGTGAACCAAGATCATGCTACTGCACTCAAGCCTGGGCGACAGAGCAAGACCCTATCTAAAAAAAATAATAATAATTTCAAGATGAGGCTGGGTGCGGTGGCACCTGTATTCCGAGCACTTTGGGAGGCCAAGGTGGATGAATAGCTTGAGCTCAGAAGTTTGACACCAGCCTGAGCAACATGGTGAAATCCCATCTCTACCAAAAAAAATAAAATTAGCCATGCATGGTGGCGCAAGCCTGTGGTCCCAGCTGCTCAGGAGGCTGAGGTGGGAGGATTGCCTGAGCTCAGGAGGCAGAGGTTGAAGTGAGTCGAGATCATACCATATACTCTAGCATGGGTAACAGCGTGAGACCCTGTCTCAAAAAAGAAAAAAAAAAAAAAGAATTTCAAGATGAGACAGCAGAGCATTAAGCCAATTACACGCTCTTTTCTTCTAAGTGTGGGGCCCTCTGCGACTGCATAGATCACACACATGACCAGGAAGCTGGCCCCGATGGGGATGACAATAGTACCTTCTACTAGTAACCCTACTAACGAAAGCGTTGTTAGGAAGATGAAACTGGCTAAAGTGCCAACAATAGTGCCTGACTTAAACACTCAGTGTTAGCTGTTACTATTTGTATACTAATTATTCTCATCATTAGGCAAAACAAATTGTCAGTCAAAAGCTATTTCTTATTCATCACCATAAGAACTGATGTTCTGCTTCAAAAGCCACATCTTGACTTTGGTTTGGGATTGCATATCAAATCAAAGCACAGTCCCTGCTTCCAAAGCATAGCCTCCTGGTATAGCAGGAGGATCAAGGCAGCATTTATGGGAGCCAGACCTGTATTTCTCACCACTTCTGACCTCCACATGTCCCAGTCTCCACTTGTTAGCTCCTCTACCCCTACAAACTGCTCCACCATGTGCATTTGCATTTAGTGAGCACCTGTGTTGTGCCAGGCATGGTGCCAAGTTCAAGTGAATAAGGTAGACGTGGCCCCTCCTCATGGGGCTACATTTTAGCAATCCTTTAGCTTAGGTGATGGGTCAGGAGGATGCCAAAGCTGCCTCCCTCATTAGGAACCTCACTGCTCTCTTCTTGTAGCCAGTCTGGTGACCACCTTAGAAGTGATTCTCAAACTTGGCCCGCTCTGGGCTGTGTACCCAAAATCTCTGCCATCACCTCTACCAAAAACCCTTTGCATCCTGTCCTTGCTTACTAGGAAACAATCTTGTAACCAGTTGTCTTGCCCACTGGACTGCTAGACTGTGGGCTCCATGTGGGCAGACTTCCTGAACCATGCTGGTATGTCCACTTGGTATGTGCCAGGTACACTTGACAGTAAGTGCACAGCAACTGGTAGTTGAGTGACTAGGTGAGAAATTACAAACAGCCTGATGGGGAAGAACAGCATCTTTTGGCAGAGTCTGTCGTGTTGTTTGATGCCCCATAGAAGAGGGTTCCCCTAATGGCCATCACCACAGGGCATTTGAATTTGCGTGTCTTCCCCACTTCTCAGTGAGCTCTTTAAAGACTGGCACCAGTAGGGGTTCCGCTAGTATTTGCGCTGCTACTTTTTCATACCTCATCAACTGCCACATGTCTGACATACAGCAGGTAGTCAGTAAACACCGAAGTGAATCCCCTGGCCTCTTTTTGTGTCAGTTGTCACTCCACCCCCATTATTCAGTGTGCCATCAGTGTGAGCATATCGTGGTGAGGGGCTTTAGAAAACCCACTCGTAGGCCGGGCGCGGTGGCTCAAGCCTGTAATCACAGCATTTTGGGAGGCCGAGACGGGCGGATCACAAGGTCAGGAGATCGAGACCATCCTGGCTAACCCGGTGAAACCCCGTCTCTACTAAAAAATACAAAAAACTAGCCGGACGAAGTGGCGGGCGCCTGTAGTCCCAGCTACTTGGGAGGCTGAGGCAGGAGAATGGTGTAAACCCGGGAGGCGGAGCTTGCAGTGAGCTGAGATCCGGCCACTGCACTCCAGCCTGGGCGACAGAGCGAGGCTCTGTCTCAAAAAAAAAGAAAACCCACTCGTGTTTCTTCTCTTGTATTGCCCTCAAAAGACCAGAAGCCAGATCTTGCTTGATAATGATAGGTTGGACAGCCTTCACATAAGTGGTTCTGCCTATAAATTATCTTTTTTTACATTTTTTAATTTTTTAAATTTTTTATAGCAAGGTCTCACTGTTGCTGAGGCTGGAGTGCAGTGGAGTGATCTCAGCTCATTGCATCCTCTGCCTCCCAGGCTCAAGCGATCCTCTCACCTCAAACTCCTGAGTAGCTGGGACTACAGGCGTGTTCCACCACGCTGGCTAATTTTTTTTTGTTTTTTTGGTAGAGGTAGGGTTTCGCCACGTTGCCCAGGCTGGTCTCAAACTCCTGAACTCAAGCAATCTACCTGCCTTGGCCTCCAAAGTGCTAGGATTACAGGTGTCAGCCACTGCACCCAGCCTATATATCTAATTATGTAGTACATTTCTTTTTTTTTCCTGCGGAAAGATTAAAAACAATTCTATTGGAGGATTTTTTTTTCCTATTCTGAGTTTAATGAGTTATAAATACTACTTTCCACAGCAAGCACTGTGTATTTTATGGGCCCAGCACACTTCCCATGTGTGACTCTGCTAGTTAGCACTGTGTATTTTAAAGTACTTTTATGCTCCTGTTGGTGAAGAATGTTGGGCTTCAGTGTCAGTGTTGAAGGGGCGAGTAATAATTTTTGAGCTGGCAATAAGTTTTTAAAGTTTTTCTTTTGATTAACAAATATTTACTGAATGCTTACCATACCATGGGTAAGCCTGTTTTTCAGACTGTGTGTGAGATTTAAAAGTACACAGCTATTCAGCAAACACTTATTGTGCATTTACCATGTGCAGGTTCTGTGCTAGTAGACAGGAAAACAAGGTGACATGACGGGCCGGATGTGGTGGCTCACACCTGTAATCCTAGCATTTTGGGAGGCCGAGAGGGCCCAAATTGCTTGAGCCTAGGAGTTCAAGACCAGCTTAGGCAATACAGCAAGACCCCTGTCTCTACAAAAGAAAAAAAAAATTAGCTGGGCGTGGTGGCGTACACTTGTCCTAACTGCTTAGGAGGCTGAGGTGGGAGGATGGCTCAAGCTCAAGAGTTCGAGACTGCAGTGAGCTAGGACCGTGCCCCTGCACTCCAGTCTAGGTGACAGAGCCAAGAAAAGCCATAAAGCAGCAAAGTAGGACCATGCCACTGCACTCCAGCCTAGGTGACAGAGCCAGGAAAAGCCATAAAGCAGCAAACTAGGACCATGCCACTGCATTCCCGCCTAAGTGAGAGCCAGACCTTGTCTCTTTAAAAAAAAAAAAAAAACAAAAACCATAAAGATTGGCGAAAGGGAAAGATTTTACCCCTGTAAGAGCTCTCAGGGCCCTCAGTGGGCAGGGGACATAGTCCTCGGTTATGAACATGCATCTAAGGGTTACCAAAGTGACCTGGACAGAGTGAGGTGGTGGAGGTAGAGAAGGGCACAGCATTTCATAAAGGAATCTCTCTTTCTATTAGTTATCTATTGCTGCGTATCAGATCGCCCCCAGCTTAGTATATAAAACAACAGATAGTTCTGAGGGTCAGGAATTTGGGTGACTTAGCTGGCTGCTTCTGACCCAGGGTCTTTCATGAGGCTGCAGTCAAGCTGTTGGCCAGGGCTGAGGTCATCTGGGAGCTTACATGGTGGTTGCAGGCCTCCTCTCCTCGCTGGCAGTTGGACCGAGGGCCTCAGTTCCTCAGCACTTCACCCTCTCCACAGAGCTAGCTGAGTGTCCTCAAGACATGGCACCTGGCTTCCCCTAGAGCTCCTGATCCAAGGTGGGGAGGGAGCAGGGGGAGAGAAAAAGAGAGTGGGGGAGAGAAGAAAAAGCCATAGTGTCATTTGTAACCCAGTCTCAAAAATGACATGGTCATTTCTGCCATACACACACACAGACACACAGATCACCTTGGTAAAGTGAGGATGGAGATTATACAGGACGTGAATACCAGGAGGTGGGTTTCATTGGGGCCATCTTGGAGTCTGGCTGCCACAACTTCTTCCTCAGGCTGGGGAGAGAAGAAATATGTGCAACAGCCTACCATCTGGTATAGCCAGTGCCAGGAAGGATGGTAGAGCTAGAGTGTTCCCAGGCAGGGCTGTTCCCTCACTAGCATTCCTTTACATGACTGGTAGGATCCCTGCTGAAGCCTCAAGGATAAGGCATGTTTGAGATGGTACACAAACCTAAATTCTCTTCACTATGTATAGTGTGCGTTTTTAAAATATATACATGATAGGCCAGGCGGGGTGGCTCACGCCTGTAATCCCAGCACTTTGGGAGGCCGAGGTGGGCAGATCATGAGGTCAGTAGATTGAGACTATCCTGGCTAACACGGTGAAACTCCGTATCTACTAAATATACAAAAAATTAGCCGGTTGTGATGGCGGGCGCCTGTAGTCTTAGCTACTCAGGAGGCTGAGGCAGGAGAATGGCATGAACCTGGGAGGCAGAGGTTGCAGTGAGTCGAAATCGTGCTGCTGCACTCCAGCCTGGGCGACAGAGCGAGACTCCATCTCAAAAAAATAAATAAATAAATAAATAAATAAAAATATATATAATAATCTGTAATATACTATATAAATCTTAAATTGGGCACAGTGGCTCATGCCTGTAATCCCAGCACTATGGGAGGCCGAGGCTGTCAGATCACCTGAGGTCAGAAGTTGGAGACCAGCCTGGCCAACATGGTAAAACCCCATCTCTACTGAAAATACTAAATTAGTCGGGTATAGTGGTGCGAGCCTGTAGTTCCAGCTACTCCGGAGGCTGAGGCAGGAGAATCAATTGAACCCAGAAAGCAGAGGTTATGGTGAGCCGAGATCGCACCACTGCACTCCAGCCTGGGTGACAGAGCGAGACTCTGTCTCAAAATAAAAAAATACATAATATAGTAATTAACTACTAATTTATAATTAATATAATTATATATAATAAAAGAACATGAAATATGAGGCCTTTTAAAAAAACCTAGATGAGATACTTTCTAATATTACAATCCCAAAGTTTATATTATAAAGGTTAAGCAGTTTTCAAGCTAAGTCATTTACTGTATCTTATAGGATAATTTATTTGGCTAACATAAATTAGTAACTGAATTTAGCTTTTTTTTTTTCAGGTGTGTTTTGATTGTGGTGCCAAAAATCCCAGCTGGGCGAGCATAACCTATGGAGTGTTCCTTTGCATTGATTGCTCCGGGTCCCACCGGTCACTTGGTGTTCACTTGAGTTTTATTCGGTAAGTGAATCTTCTCTCATTGGGGTGAAAGTGATTACATTGTTATATGGGTGTTTTTTTTCCCCTTTTTTCTTTTCTTTTTTTGAGACAGGGTCTTGCCTTGTCACCTGTCACCTTTGCTGCAGTAGTGCCATCATAGCTCACTGGGCTCAGGCGAACTCAGCCTCTACAAAAAAAATAAAAAATGTTGTGGTGTGATGATGTATAACTGTAGTCCTGATTACTCGGGAGGCTGAAGTGGGAGGATCACTTAAGCCCAGGAGTCAAGGCTGCCGTGAACTATGATCATGCTGCCGCATTCCAGCCTGGGCGACAGAGTGAGACCCTGTCTCTTAAAAAAAAAAGAAAAGAAAGAAATTTGATTTTCAGTGTTGCCATACGATATTAAAAGGTGAGGCCTTTTTTTTTTTTTTTTTTTTTTTTTGAGACGGAGTCTTGCTCTGTCGCCCAGGCTGGAGTGCAGTGGTGCGATCTCCGCTCACTGCCAGTTCCGCCTCCTGGGTTCACGCCATTCTCCTGGCTCAGCCTCCTGAGTAGCTGGGACTGCAGGCACCCGCCACCATGCCCGGCTAGTTTTTGTGTATTTTTAGTAGAGACGGGGTTTCACCATGTTTGCCAGGATGGTCTCGATCTCCTGACCTCGTGATCCGCCCGTCTCGGCCTCCCAAAGTGCTGGGTTTACAGGCGTGAGCCACCGTGCCCGGCCAAAGTGAGGCCTTTAAGAAGTGATTGAGCCCTCATGGATGGATTAATCCATTCCTGGATTAATGGGCTATCATGTGAGCGGCTTTATAGGAAGAGGAAGAGAGACCTGAGCTAGCATGCTCAGCGTTCTCACTAGTTGATGGCCTGTGCTGCCTCTGGACTCTGCAGAGTCCAGCCAGCAAGAAGGTTCTCACCGGGCCGGGCGCGGTGGCTCATGCCTGTAATCCCAGCACTTTGGGAGGCTGAGGCGGGTGGATCACGAGGTCAGGAGATCCAGACCATCCTGGCTAACATGGTGAAACCCCGTCTCTACTAAAAATACAAAAAATTAGCCGGGCGTGGTGGCGGGCGCCTGTAGTCCCAGCTACTTGGGAGGCTGAGGCGGGAGAATGACGCAAACCCGGGAGGCGGAGCTTGCAGTGAGCCGAGATCGCGCCACTGCACTCCAGCCTGGGTGACAGAGCGAGACTCCGTCTCAAAAAAAAGAAGGTTCTCACCAGATGTAGCCCCTTGACCTTGGACTTCTCAGCCTCCTTAACTGTAAGAAATCAACTTCTTTTCTTTATAAATTACCCAGTTTCAGGAATTGTGTTACAAGCAATGGAAAACCAATTTATGACAATTTATCTTCTAATAATTCAGCAGTACGAAGTACCGACCCATGGGAGAAGGGGAATCAGGTACTGTGGGTCTGTCCTATGTCCACCAAAGTGGAGAGTTTATGTCAATGATGAGACACTCTCCTTGCATCAGGGCTTCACTTCCAGCGTAATCTTACAGCTCTGGCTTCCAAGGACACTAATATCACAAAGCCTGAGTGAATGATTTTTAGTGGCAGTTTCAAATGTATATAACATGAAGGTCTTTTTTCTCGTTTTATCTGAAGACTTGGGTTGCATTGGCCCCTGTGGTGAGTAAACCATCTTCTACTTCTGATACTTTACAGCAATAGCCCATATGGGGCCTATGCAAAGCGTCAGAAGACACCACCTTTGGACAGACAGTCTGATGGGATAACCCCACAGGCCAGTGGGAGGCAGGACTATTTGTGAAGTGAAATAAATTGAAATAATAAAAGAAATAATGGAAAGATCCCCAGGGCTTGGAAGCCAAGCAAGGCCTGCATGTCAGCTGCCACAGGCCCTTGCCGGGACAGCTTCTGCAGGGCACCCTCAAACAGCCATGGCTTAGTCATTGCTGCCTTCCCCAGACAATCCAGAGATTTCCCTACTGCATCTTTTCTAGGGAAGGAACCAGTTAGGCTGCCCATTTGGAATTGTGGCAAGCAATCTTATATTATGACTTAAGGAATATTGAAATATTGATACAACGTGATTATTAAGAAGGAGCATATGTTCCTATAAGATAAAATCTATTTTAATTCTTTGTTTGTTTGTTTGTTTGTTTGAGACGGAGTCTCACTCTGTCGCCCAGGCTGGAGTGCAGTGGCCCGATCTCAGCTCACTGCAACCTCTGCTTTCCGGACTCAAGTGATTCTCCTGCCTCAGCCTCCTGAGTAGCTGGGATTACAGGCATGTGCCACCACGTCCGGCTAATTTTTGTATTTTCAGTAGAGACAAGAGTTTCTCCATGTTGGCCAAGTTGGTCTTGAACTCCTGACCTCAGGTGATCCGCCCACCTCAGCCTCCCAAAGTTCTGGGATTACCCCGGCTGAAGCTTGTTTTTAGTGTACTTTGTTTTCCAGATTGATCATTACCAGTTAACTTATGGTAACCTTCCCTGCCCAGAGCAGGTGAAGACTAGACTCCAATACCTAGTCGCTTCTCTTCCTTCTGTCTTTACTGGGTTCTTTCCCTCCTTCTTTCTGCTAAGTCTCGCCCATTATAATCTGGCTCTCCTTCTTCCTCATCACTTAAGAATACTTCTGAGGCCAGGCGCGGTGGCTCAAGCCTGTAATCCCAGCACTTTGAGAGGCCGAGACGGGCGGATCACAGGGTCAGGAGATCGAGACCACCCTGGCTAACACGGTGAAACCCCGTCTCTACTAAAAAATACAAAAAACTAGCCGGGGGAGGTGGCGGGCGCCTGTAGTCCCAGCTACTCGGGAGGCTGAGGCGGGAGAATGGTGTAAACCCGGGAGGCGGAGCTTGCAGTGAGCTGAGATCCGGCCACTGCACTCCAGCCTGGGGGACAGAGCAAGACTCCGTCTCCAAAAAAAAAAAAAAAAAAAAAAGAATACTTCTGGTTTAAGCCATTCCAGGAAATTGGGTGGTTTTATGATGTGTTCCTCCCTGAGGCAAGGACTGAGCTAGAGCCTGAGGGTGGTACAGCAGGATCTGTTTGGGCCATTGCAGGTTTAATCACTGACCTTTTAAAAGTCAGATAAGGCCGGGCGCGGTGGCTCAAGCCTGTAATCCCAGCACTTTGGGAGGCCGAGACGGGCGGATCACGAGGTCAGGAGATCGAGACCATCCTGGCTAATACGGTGAAACCCCGTCTCTACTAAAAAATACAAAAAACTAGCCGGGCGAAGTGGCGGGTGCCTGTAGTCCCAGCTACTCGGGAGGCTGAGGCAGGAGAATGGCGTGAACCCGAGAGGAGGAGCTTGCAGTGAGCTGAGATCCGGCCACTGCACTCCAGCCTGGGTGACAGAGTGAGACTCCGTCCCAAAAAAAAAAAAAAAAAAAAAGTTAGATAAATAGAACTGTATGAATCACAATGCTTGTAAATGATTCAAAAACAACAATTAAAATTCATGATACAATCTTAGGGCAGGAGTCTAGGATTTGGGCAAGAGAAAGTCAAGGATGAGAAGGTAATGAGTATGGTTTTTGTTATTTTTAAGGCAGAAAAGAGCTATTCTTTAAATTTTTTATTCCTAAAAAAATTAGGGGGCCGGACACAGTGGCTCCCACGTGTAATCCCAGCACTTTGGGAGGCCAAGGTGGAAGGATCACTTGAGATTAGGATTTTTTTTTGTTTTTTTTATTTGCTTGTTTATTTTGTTTTTTATCTTTTTCTTGTAGACAGCCTCATTCTGTCGCCCAGGCTGGAGTGCAATGGTACGATCTCAGCTCGTTGCAGTCTCCACCTCCTGGGTTCAAGTGATTCTCCTGCCTCAGCCTCCTGAGTAGCTGGGATTACAGGTGTGCGCCACCACACTCAGCTAATTTTTGTATTCTTAGTAGAGACGGGGTTTCACCATGTTGGCCAGGCTGGTCATGGACTCCTGACGTCATGTGATCCACCCGCCTCAGCCTCCCAAAGTGCTGGGATTACAGGCATGAGCCACAGCACCTGGCCGAGCCTGGGGGTTTGAGGCTGTAGTGAGCTATGATCTTACTACTTCACTTCAGTCTAGGTGACAGAACAAAGACCCTGACTCAATAAAATAAAATAAATAAAAAATAAAAAAACACCACTAGCTAACTGGGAAAAAATCCAAGCAGTCCCAAAATATGAAGTGTCTCCTCTAGAATACTTTCCCCCTCTTCTTCCCCTCCCACTGCCAGACACACATACACACACACATACACACACTGCTTCCTGTGTAGCATGGGTGGTGTGCATGTTTAAGTGAAGTTTTTTTTCTTTAACTAGAATTTCAAGTCAATAAATTTACAGAGGAAAAATAATTTATAAGTTACGGCTTTTGCCAAGCAAAAGGGGGAAGGCAGATTAAGAATATATGGAGAGGGCAAGCTGCATTGGTTGCTGACTGCTCCCACAGTGGACCTGATTGAACTGACCTCTGCCCCTTTTCACCTCCATTGCTGGGATCTCCATGTTTCAGGCTGCTCTTCCCCTCTAGCTCGGTTTCTTCTCAAATTTGCCGTTATGTATTTCATGAGCTTATTAAAGGTGAGTGGGATCCCTGCATCTATCTCGTTGGCATGGGGTTAGGGACAGGCTTAAATACAACGTAAATAAGAAGATGGACTGCAAAGTTATGCATCAGAGTTGGAAACTAAGTCCTGTGCCCACTTCTGGTTGGAAAATTAGGGCAAGTTTAAAAGAGGTAACGTTTGCGATGAACTTAGAAGGTTTGGTGAGGTTTTGATAATGGAGACAAGGCTGGGCATGGTGGCTTGCGCCTGTAATCCCAGCACTTGGGAGGCCGAGGTAGGAAGATAGTTTGAGCCCAGGAGTTTAAGACCAGCCTGGGCAACATAGTGAGACCTCATCTCTACAACAACAAAAAAAGATAATGGAGACAAGGGAGGGAATATTGAGGTCAGTGCTCGGACCTTCAGATATAGAAGTAGGAAAAAGCGAAATGCCTCGTAGTAAGTTTTTGTATGCATAGGAAAATAAAGAGAAGTAAGGGTTAAAGGAGAGGATCTGTGTCATAGTGTGGAGCTCTTTAGCTGCTGGGCTGGGAACTAATACTTCACTCCTGAGGCCCTGGAGGGGTGAGGCATGCAGGGAGGCTGACTCAGCCTGGGCAGAGCAGGAGACAACGTCAGGAAGAGGTGAGGACCCAGGCTGAGGATACAGGAGCTGGGATGCGGTGGGGCAGGGCGGTGGGGGAGGGCAAATCTGAGCTGTCCTTTCCTGGCCTTGGGTGTGTGTTCCTTACCTCTGAATGTCTTACTTTCCTTCTCTTGAAAGTGAGGGTAAGAATACTAGGACCTGCCATATAGGGTGTTGGCAGGAGTGAGCAAGAGAGTCCCATAAAGCCTGGCACATGGTGAGCCCTAGAACACGTTGATGATGACCAGGGCAGAATCTGGGCTCCTGCTCGGTGGACACTGGGGAGAATCTTTTTATGATGTTAGTGTAGAAAGGGTCTTTAGTAGAGACGCTCTGTCACCCAGGCTGGAGTGCAGTGGTGTGATCTTGGCTTACTGCAACCTCTGTCTCCCAGGTTCATGACCTTATAGAGTTAATCAAACAAATTATAAACAAAGGGCTGCTGGGAAGTAGTTACTGAGCTTGTCTATAAGTAAAACTCTAGATTAATAGTGGTATGCACTTTGGGAGGCTGAAATGAGGGGATTGCTTGAGGCTAGCAGTTCGAGACTAGCCTGGCCAACATGGCGAAACCCCGTCTCTACTAAAATTATGAAAATTAGCCAGGTGTGGTTCCGCACGCCTCTATTCCCAGCTACCTCTGGAGGCTGGGGCACAAGAATTGCTTGAATCCAGAAGGCAGAGGTTACAATGAGCTGAAATCGCATCACTGCACTCTAGCCTGGGCGACAGAGACTCTGTGTCAAAAAAAATAAAAGGTATGGTTCACTGGGCATGGTGGCTCACACCTGTAATCCCAACACTGAGAGGCTGAGGTGGGAGGATTGCTTGAGCTCAGAAGTTCTAGACAAGCTTGGGCAACACAAGACCCTATCTCTATTAAAAAACAACAAAGAACAAACAAACAAAAAAGGCCGGACACGGTGGCTCATGCCTGTAATCACAGTACTTTGGGAGGCCAAGGCAACTGGATCACCTAAGGTCGGGAGTTCAAGACCAACCTGACCAACATGGAAAAACCCTGTCTCTGCTAAAAATACACAAATTAACCAGGCGTGGTGACACATGCCTGTTATCCCAGCTACTTGGGAGGCTGAGGCAAGAGAATCGCTTGAACCCAGGAGGTGGAGGTTGCAGTGAGCCAAGATCGCACCATTGTACTCCAGCCTGAGCAACAAGAGCAAAACTCCGTCTCAAAAAAAAAAAAAAGCCAGGGATGGTGGCTACCATCTACTTGGGAGGCTGAGACAGGAGGATTTCTTGAGCAATCCTGGTTGAGGCTGCAGTGAGCTGTGATCACACTACTACATTCCTGGGTGACGGAGTGAGACCCTGTCTCAAAAAGAAAGAAAGAAATTAGTAAATATAAGGGCAGCACAAAGGAAAGTTTTGGTGCACCTAAAGCTTCTTTTCTTTTTTCCTTGCCCGTTTTGTAAAAGGTATTGTACGTATACCCATTCTAAAATATCCACATTCCTTTACAGTTAGTGTAAGGCAAGCTATTACTGAATAACAGCCTCTGCTTTTTGCTCATTTCTGTGGATTCAGTATAAAGATTCTAACATTGTTGCTTTACAGTCGACCCCTTGGTGAATGTGCATTATTGAAGCTATACTCAATGCCTTGTTTCAGATTTGATCTTACAGTGGAGAGAATTCAGGCATAAGGTGTGGCAGGGGCAGGAAGTGCTTGTAGCTTTCACTTCAGGAGCATGAAATCTTGTGTTTTCTCCTCTCCCTGCCGGTCGTGATGTTGGGTAGGTCTCTTCTACCTTGTGATGAGAGAATGAGCATCCTCCAAGCTTCTGGTAGGGATCAAACTGGACAAGTAGATCACCGACATGAAAACATCCAAACAGTGCATCTGTTTCGAGTAGAGACGCATTAACAAATTTTAAATCATACCCAATCAAGGATAGGAGGCAAAGGGTTGGTGTTGTTCCAGCAGCCTGCTGACACTTGTCATGTCCCCGTGCCCTGCATTCCAGCAAGGACGAGAGGAGCCAGGGGTTGCTCGCACCAGCCATCATCCACTCTGGAGTCCTGGCATCCCAAAAGTGTGGGTCCTTGTTGACACAAACTTAGAATTCTTTAGGATCCTAAAAAGGAAACCTTGTTCTCAAAAGCTCACTGATTTTGATCCTGGGGATAAAAAATATTAACGTTTAGTAATATTCTTTCCATTTAGATCTACAGAGTTGGATTCTAACTGGTCATGGTTTCAGTTGCGATGCATGCAAGTTGGAGGAAACACTAATGCAGTAAGTTCATCTCAAACTCATCATTTTCCTTCTTGTTTAAATATTTGTTATGCTATAATAGTAAAGAAGCTCAGGCTAGGTGCAGTGGCTCACGCCTGTAATCTCAGCCGTTTGGGAGACTGAGATGGAGGATCACTGGAGCCCAGGAGTTCAAGACCACCCTGTGCAACATGGCAAGACCCTCTATTTATAAAAAACAAATAGGTCGGGCGCAGTGGTTCACGCCTGTAACCCCAACACTTTGGGAGGCTGAGGTGGGCGGATCACTTGAGGTCAGGAGTTCGAGACCAGCCTGGCCAACATGGAGGAACCCCGTCTCCACTAAAAAAAAAAAAAAAAAATTACAAAAATTAGCCAGGCATGGTGGTGCACACCTGTAATCCCAGCTACTCGGGAGGCTGAGACGGGAGAATTGCATGAACCTGGGAGGCAGAGGTTGCAGTGAGCCGAGATCAGACCACTGCACTCTAGCCTGGGTGACAGAGCAAGACTCCACCCCAAAAAACAAACAAAAAGAGTTCAATACTTGTAAGTTTGGGAGGCCCTATGAGATGAAGCAGAGAGCCTGATGGGTTTTGGAGTTGGACAGACCCAGTTGACTTGTTTATTGAAAAATCTGTTAAACACCTAATAAAATGGAAACGTTGGCTAGGTGCTGGGGATACAGTGACAGACAAGACAAACAGATCCCCAACTGGGCACAGTGGCTCATGCTTGTCATCCTAGAACTTTGGGAGGCTGAGGCAGGCAGATCACCTTGAGCCCATGAATATAAGACCAGCCTGGACAACATGGCAAAAGCCCGTTTCTACAAAAAATACAAAAATTAGGAAAGCATGGTGGTGCATACCTGTAGTCCCAGCTACTCAGGAGGCTGAGGTGGGAGGATCTCTTGAGCCTGGGAGGTAAGAGATTGCAGTGAGCTGAGATGGTGCCATTGTGCTCCAGCCTGGGTGATAGAGTGAGACCTTGTCTCAAAATACTACGTAAAAATAACCAAGATCCCCTCTTATAGACAGAGGCAGTCAGAGAGTGATCAAAGAAATATGTTCACAGGAAAATAACAGGGAGTGATAAGTGCTTTAAGAAAATTAAAACAGGAAGCAAGGGTACAGAGAAACTGGAGGCTTCTTTATGACAATAGTTTTTTAATAACTGGGGTGACTTTTGTGGTTAGGATGGAATGCTTGTATTTGAATTAATATTTAACTTCGTAACTATAAATTACAAAACCCGTTCTTTTTTTTGTTGAGATGGAGTCTGGCTCTGTTGCCTAACCTGGAGTGCAGTGGCACTGTTTTGGCTCGCTGCAACCTCCACCTCCCGGGTTCAAAAGATTCTCTTGCCTCAGCCTCCTGAGTAGCTGGACTACAGGCGCACGTCACCACACCTGGGTTTTTTGGTATTTTTAGGAGAGACAGGGTTTCACCATGTTGGCCAGGCTGGTCTCGAACTCCTGACCTCAAGTGATCCGCCTGCCCTGGCCTCCCAAAGTGCTGGAATTACAGGCGTGAACCACCGCGCCTGGCCAAAAAACCCATTCTTCACGTCTTTAAATATAGCAAATATTGTGTGTTAATTTCTAAACACAAATATAAATATTGTGTGTTAAGTTCTGTGAAAAAACAACCTTAAAATATTAAATTAATTTATAATTTTAAAAGAACTGATTTCCTTAACCTCATTTACAAACCTAATTAAGGATTTTCAAACATTGTAAACTTTATTTACAAATTCAGCATATTTGATTATCTCAAACACTGAACTGGCAGCCTCACAAATCTAGCCAGCCAAATCTTGCACAGCACTGGTAGCCTATTTATCAGGACAAAATGGTGTAGATTGAGTAAATGGAATTCCTTTAGGTGTTTCTTATATGCTAAAGTATAAGAAATCAAATTTGTATGCATTTCAAATAAAAATTATGACCAGGCATGGTGACTCATGCCGGGAATCCAAACACTTTGGGAGGCTGAGGCAAGAGGATCGCTTGAGCCCAGGAGTGTAAGACCAGTCTGGGCAACTTAGTGAGACCTCATCTGTACAAAAGACTTAAAAATTAGCAAGGCATAGTGGAACCTGCCTATAGCCTCAGCTACTCAGGAGGCTGAGGTGGGAGGATCACTTGAACCCAGGAGTTCCAGGCTGCAGTGAGCTGTGATTATGCCATTGCACTCCAGCCTGGGTGACAGAACAAGACCCTGTCTCAAAAAGAAAAAAAAAATATATATATATATATGTATATATATGTGTGTGTGTGTGTGTGTGTATCAAATAAAGTCAGAAGTCTATAATAGCAGTTACAAAAATGCTAGTTTCTCAATCTTTTTTCTTCATTGTCCCTAAGCATAAAAATCAATTAATTAATTTTCCATTTAAATTGGATCCGACGTTTCCCTAATGAGATAAATTAAATACTAAGGAATACAGTTTTGTCAGGTAGAGGTGATCTTTGGAAGGCCATAAACCATTGTAATAACTAAGATTTTTTTTTTCACTTTTCAATAAACAATTTTTGCCCCTCTTAATTAAAAATATATCCCTAGCCAGACATGGTGGCTGACACCTGTAATCCCAGAACTTTGGGAGGCCGAGGCGGGAGGACCACTTGAGCTCATGAGTTGAAGACCAGCCTGGACAACAAAGTCTAAAAAAAAAAAATTTTAATTAGCCAGGCATAGTGGTGCATGCCTGTAGTCCCAGCCACTTGGGAGTCTGAGGCAGAAGAATTACTTGAGTCCAGGAGGTTGACGCTATAGTGAACAGTGTTCACCGTGCCACTGCACTCCAGCCTAGGTAATTGAGCCAGACCATCTCAAAAAAAAAAAAAAAAAGAAAAAAGTATACCTTAGATGTTTCAAGCTTATTTTTTGAGATAGAGTCTCACTCCTATTGTCTAGGCTGGAGTACAGTGGCAAAATCATAGCTCACTGCAGCCTCAACTTCCTGGGCTCAGGTGATTCACTCAGCCTCCCAAGTAGCTGGGACTATAGGCAAGTACCACCAGGCACAGCAAGTTTTTTACATTTTTAGTAGAGACAGGGTTTTGCCATGTTTGCCAGTCTGGTCTCGAACTCCTAGGCTCAAGTGATCTGCCTACTTTGGCCACCCAAAATGCTGGGATTACAGGCATGAGCTGCCGGACCCGGCCAGTGTTTCTTATTAATTTTTTATTAATTTTCTGGGTGTTTGTAGAGACGTGGTCTCACTTTGGTTCCCAGGTCGGTCTCAAATTCCTGGCCTCAAGCAATCCTCCTGCTTTGGCTTTCCAAAGTGCTAGGATTACAGGCATGAGCCACTGTGCCCAGCCTCAAGCATCTTTTTAGAAACCTTTGCCCATTATCATGACCTTCACAAACTTGTTCCTAAACTTAGCCCTGTTGGTTTGACTTACCTGTCCTTATTTCTAAGCCTTCCCAAGGTTGCAGAGTCACCCTCCAAACTCCAGAAAGGAGCTTTCGCATCTCAAGCCAGCAGGAGTCAGGGGACATCTCAAGCCAGCAGGAGTCAGGGGACATCTCAAGCCAGCAGGGGTCAGGGAACATGGGGAGGGAAGGCTCAGATGAGTGGTCATTCAGTTTACCCAGTGGAGCTCTAAGTTATGGGCTTGGAACCATCCTTTTGTATTTGAATCCTAACTCTGTCCCTTGCTACCCATGTGATCTGGGGCACATTGTTGAACCTCTCTGTGCTTCATTGTCCCCATCTGTAAAGTGTAGACAGGAGTAGTGACTGACTGTCTGATAGTGTTGCTAGGAGGATTGAATGCGATGATGCCCATGAACCACTCACGACAGGATCTGAAACATGTGGGTGACCAATATCATCATCAGTCAAATCAGGTTCATCAAAGGATCACTTGTATAGGTTTTTAGAAGACCTGTTTTAATTAAGATATGAATTCTATAATTCATGTCTGTACATGGATCCTCATGAAGTGGGTAAAAGCAGTTTCTTGTAATTGTTTAAATACCTGTTTTATCGTCTTACTTATATTGTAGTCTCTGTTAATGACAGAATAGTGTTGAACAAGGTAAATGTTAATGTAGCTCCTCACTAATTTGTCAAAAATTCTGATTTACTGGAATCCATTTTGAGATCAATTGTGGACTGGGCATGGTGGCTCACACTTCTAATCCCAGCACTTTGGGAAGCCAAGGTGAGAGGACTGCTTGAATCCAGGAGTTGGAGGCTGCAGTGAGCCATGCTCATGCCACACTACACTCCAGCCTGGGTGACAGAGTCAGACCATCTCAAGAAACAAAGAAAAGGGCCAGGAGCGGTGGCTCACGCCTGTAATCCAGCACTTTGTGAGGCCAAGGCAGGTGGATTCTTTAAGCTCAGGAGTTCAAGACTAGCCTGGACAACATAGCAAGACCCCATCTCTACAAAAAATACAGAAATTAGCCAGGCGTGGTGGCACACACCTGTAGTCCCAGCTACTTGGGAGACTGAGGTGGTGGGATCGCTTGAGCCCAGGAGGTGGAGGTTGCAGTGAACCGAGATGGAGCCACTCCATTCCAGCCTGGGTAATAGAGCAAGACTGTGTCTCAAAAGAAAAAAGAAAAGAAAAGAAATGGATTGCTCATGAATTAAAAGTAGTCCTGAGAAGAAAGCTTCTCCCCAGATAAAGTTCACAATGACAGAGGTGGTTTAATGGACAAATGAGGACTAGTTATTTCATTTTGTAATGCAAGTCTCATAGCTAGTTTTTGGTTTGTTTTTTGTTTGTTTGTTTGTTTGTTTGTTTTCTGAGACGGAGTCTTGCTGTGTTTCCCAGACTGGAGTGCAGTGGCACGATCTCAGCTCACTACAAGCTCCGCCTCCTGGGTTCACCATTCTCCTGCCTCAGCCTCTCAAGTAGCTGGGATTACAGGCACCTGCCACCATGCTTGGCTAATTTTCTGTATTTTTAGTAGAGGTGGGATTTCACCGTGTTAGCCAGGATGATCTTGATCTCTCAACCTCGTGATCCACCTGCCTTGGCCTCCCAAAGTACTGGGATTACAGGTGTAAGCCACCGCACCTGGCCATAACTAGTTTTACCAAAATATTAATCTGCATGCTTTTCTCCGTAGTCTTCCTTTTTTCATCAACATGGGTGTTCCACCAGTGACACCAATGCCAAGTATAACAGTCGCGCTGCTCAGCTTTACAGGGAGAAAATCAAATCGCTCGCCTCTCAAGCAACACGGAAGCATGGCACTGACGTAAGTCACTAGAGGCTGCATTGTCTCCTTTAGATACATGTTCACTTAGTAGAAAAAGTGATTTTTATCCTGAATAGTAAAACTTTTCTACCTGAGTTGTCTTACAAGGAATTAGTGTACAATAGATTCTTACTATTTGAAGTAGTTATGTTCTGTAAATTCATCATGAGTACTGGATTAGCGAATACTAAAACATTGCTCCTAGGAGAAATACAGGATTAGGTTCCTATGAGCTCTGGTCTCCTTTTTGTCAACTGATCAATACATAACCTTATTTAACATGTGTTTCTATTTAGAGACACCTTTTTAAATATATATTGATGGCTCATGAATGTTGAACTCACAGCCAAGGACTGTAACTGAGCCCTGAATGAAGCTTATTTAATGCCTGGATTTTCTCCGCATGAGGCACATCACAGCCTTCATGTGCTTCAGAACATTAGCTAGCCCTTCAGTACTGCACTTGAGAGGCATCTTAAAAAGTGATATCCTCAATAAAAAGCACGGAAATATGAAGAACGTAGCACGAAATAAGCTACAGAAAGAACATTTGTTATGAGAACTGAAACAAGAAGGCCAGAGTAGTGTGTCTTGTTTATCTCAGCTGAGAATGTGGTTCTCAGGCAACTCATTTTTTGCTGCACTATTCTCCAAATGACTAAAAACACCACGAGGACTGAGTTTGGGTTAAAAGTAAATTTTAGCAAGTAGGTAAATTCATAAATATGGAATCCATGAATAACGAGGATTGATTATCGTTGGGAACCTGCATTTAGATATGAAGTCTTTGATCTTTCCTTTTCAGAAATGGTTTGTGTATTTGAGGTACTTGACTTCCTCAAGGTTTGGAAGCAAAATTTACTGGATGATAGATTACTAAAGTGCGCTCAGAGGTCCTCTGTAGGGATGTTACTGATTTTATAAGAATGGAAAGCACCAATCTTTAGGAAACAGGTCTCTATAAGGGAAGTGAAGGGTATCAAATAAAATCCTTTACAGGCCGGACGAAATGCTCAGCCCTGCGTTGTGTTTTTGTTCTAGCTGTGGCTTGATAGTTGTGTGGTTCCACCTTTGTCCCCTCCACCAAAGGAGGAAGATTTTTTTGCCTCTCACGTTTCTCCTGAGGTATGTATTATGCTTTACCTCATTTTAAAGTGTGCTTACTCTGACAGTTAACAAAAGGTACATATTTAAAATGTTAGGATGTAGGCTATGCTGTTGTAACAAGAAGTCCTGAAACGTAACTACTGAAGAGAGAAATGACATTATCAACAATTCTAAGGTTAGGCTATCTGCCGTTGACTGATGGACTTTGCTGTTCTCAACGTGTGGCTTCCATCTCAGGGTCTAAAGCAGCTGCTTCAGTTTAAGACTCTCCCAGCTTAAGAGAAGAGGACAAGCACCCTTGAGAGCTAATGCCCTATTCTTTTATTTCTTTCTTTATTTTTGGGGGGACCGAATCTGGCTCTGTTGCCCAAGCTGGAGTGGAGTGGCACGATCTCAGCTCATTATAGTCTCTGCCCCCTGGGTAAACGATTCTCCAGCCTCAGCCTCCCGAGTAGCTGGAATTACAGGTGTGCACCAACACACCCAGGTAACTTTTTTTTTGAGATGGAGTTTTGCTCTTGTCGCCTAGGCTGGAGTGCAATGGCGTGATCTTGGCTCACTGCAATCTCCACCTCCTGGGTTCAAGCGATTCTCTTGCCTCAGCCTCCCGAGTAGCTGGGACTACAGGTGTGTGCCACCACGCCCAGCTAATTTTTGTATTTGTAGTAGAGACGAGGTTTCACCATATTGGCCAGGCTGGTCTTGAACTCCTGACCTCAGGTGATCCACCCACCTTGGCCACCCAAAGTTCTGGGATTATAAGTGTGAGCCACCTTACCCTGCCACAAATGCCCTATTGTTTTACAGAAAAAGTCTAGAGGTAGCTCCCATCCCTTCTGCTTAATGTCTTATGAGCTGGAATTTAGTTGCATGTCTTATCTAGCTGCCAGGGAGAACTGAGAATTTATTACTAATACTGTGTCACAGTTCAGAGCTCTGAAACTGACAAAAAATGAAGACATTTTTAATAGGGGCTTCATTCTCAGTGCCCCAGTTTTGCTGTTTACATATCTCAAAGCTGTTGCATGAGTTAATAGTACTGGTAAAAGTACTTAGTACCTGGCACAAAGTAAGCCTTCAATAAGTGCTCTAAATATCACACTCTTCATCTCTGTGACCTGATAGCAACAGTGACAGTAATCCATAGTACTTCTGTGGCCTCTCCTCAGATCACTTAGATCTAGGGAAAGTAAAGCCTCAAAAGCCACAATATTTACTATTTGGCTCTTTCTTTTCTTCCTTTTCTTTCTTTTTTTTTTTTTTTTTGATGGAGTTTTTGCTCTTGTTGCCCAGGCTGGAGTGCAGTGGCGTGATCTCACCTCACTGCAACCTCTGCCTCCCGGGTTCAAGAGATTCTCCTGCCTCAGCCTCCCGAGTAGCTGGGATTATAGGCATGCGCCACCACACCTGGCTAATTTTGTGTTTTTAGTAGAGACAGGATTTCGCCATGTTGGTCAGGCTTGTCTCGAACTCCTGACCTCAGGTGATCCACCTGCTTCGGCCTCCTAAAGTGCTGGGATTATAGGCGTGAGCCACCATGCCCCCGCCTACTATTTAGCCCTTTAAGGTAACATGTGCCTACCTCTGTCTTGGAATGTCATATGTTCTGCCAGCTACCCTAGCTTCGCCCAGTCCCCTTGGGTAAGGAGCATGATTTGGTGAACTCTTGCTCAATCTATTCTTTAATTTCCTTTCTTTTTTTTCTTTTCTTTTTTTTTTTTTATTTTGAGATGGAGTCTCGCTCTGTCGCCTAGGCTGGAGTGCACTGGCACAATCTCGGCTCACTGCAACCTCTGCCTGCCAGGTTCAGGTGATTCTCCTTCCTCAGCCTCCCCACACCACCACACCCGGCTAATTTTTTTGTAATTTTAGTAGAGATACGGTTTCACCATATTGACCAGTCTGGTCTCGAACTCCTGACCTCAGATGATCTGCATGCCTCAGCCTCCCAAAGTGCTGGGATTACAGATGTGAGCCACTGTGCCCAGCTTATTCTTTAATTTTCAGTTCAAAACTATGTAAAGTCATACAAGTTGTTAAACCTTGTTTTGTTGTTGTTGTTGTTGTTGTTGCTATTATAATTTGCACATACTTATTAGCATTGTCACAGTCAGTAGTTACCCAAAAAGGTTATCAAGAAAGAGGAGAACAGGCCAGGCATGGTGGCTCATGCCTGTAGTCTCAGCACTTTGGGAAGCCAAGGTGGGAGGATAACTTGAGCCCAGGAGTTTGAGATGAGCCTGGGCAACATAGACCCCTTCTCTACAAAAAATTTAAACTTTAGCTGGGTGTGGTGGCACATGCCTGCAATCTCAGCTACTCAGGAGGCTGAGGTGGAAGCATCACTTGAGCCTGGGAGGTCAAGGATGCAGTGAGCTATGATTGTGCTTCTGCACTCCTGCCTGGGAAATAGAGCAAGACCCCATCTCTATAAAAAAAGAAAGCAAGAAAAAAATAGATATGCCTTCCTTTCCATTAACAGGGACTCAGAATGTGGCTGTTTAAATTGTTAGGTTTTTCCTGTGCTTTGATTTTTTTTTTATGGCTGTTTTCTTGCTTTGTCTGCTAATGACTTTTCTCACTTTGTTTCAGGTGAGTGACACAGCATGGGCATCAGCAATAGCAGAACCATCTTCTTTAACATCAAGGCCTGTGGAAACCACTTTGGAAAATAATGAAGGTGGAGTCCTTATAACTGTCATGTAATAGTATTCTGTGGTTCAGTGGCATGCTATGAAACTATTAAAAATTAAGGTGGGCCAGGCACAGTGGCTCATGCCTGTAATTCCAGAACTTCGTGAGGCTGAGGCGGGAGGATCACCTGAGCCCAGGAATCAGAGACCAGCGTGGGCAACATAGTCCCCATCTCTACCAGAAAATACAAAAAACAAAAAAAAAACACCTGAAACCTAAAAAAATTAAAATGTAGATCCTTCTGTCTCTTTTTTTTTTTTTTTTTCCTTTTTTTGAGACAAAGTCTTGCTCTGTCACCCAAGCTGGAGTGCAATGGCACGGTCTTGGCTCACTGCAACCTTTGCCTCCTGGGTTCAAGCAATTCTCCTGCCTTAGCCTCCCTAGAAGCTGGGATTACAGACGTGCACCCCACGCCTGGTTAATTTTTGCAACATGGTTTCACCTTGTTGTTCATGCTGGTCTCGAACTCCTGACCTCAGGTGATCCACCCGCCTTGGCCTTCCAAAGTATCGGGGTTACAGGCGTGAGCCACCACTCCTGGTCGACCCTTCTGTCTTAACAGGAAGAAATATTCGTAATAGACTATAAAGTGGAGGAACAACATTACTGAACATGGAATATAATAATCATTTTTGTAAAAAAAGAAAAACAGGCCGGGCGCGGTGGCTCAAGTCTGTAATCCCAGCACTTTGGGAGGCCGAGACAGGCGGATCACGAGGTCAGGAGATCGAGACCATCCTGGCTGACACGGTGAAACCCCGTCTCTACTAAAAAAATACAAAAACTAGCCGGGCGAGGTGGCGGGCGCCTGTAGTCCCAGCTACTCGGGAGGCTGAGGCAGGAGAATGGCGTGAACCCGGGAGGCGGAGCTTGCAGTGAGCTGAGATCCGGCCACTGCACTCCAGCCTGGGCGACAGAGCGAGACTCTGTCTGGAAAAAAAAAAAAAAAAAAAAAAAGAAAAACATACCAAAAACATCCTGGAAAGCACACAGCAAATTGTTAAATAGGGAATGAAGTTACTGAGGATGTTTAGTTCTTGCTTGATACAGTGTTGAAGTATCTGAACTTTTATAATAAGTATGGGTTACTTTTATAATCAAAAACAAAATTTCAATTTTAAAACTTACAAAAATAGTTGATACATAATGATTCACATTTGGTGACTTTCTTATAGGATTACACTTATTGTAAATATATCAGTTGCTTACATATTACAAATCACTTGTGACATGAGTAATCAGCTCTTTCTGTTTTAAAAGTGCGTCCTTTGTTAGGCCAGAATGTTAGTGTAAATTAACAACAAAAATGTAACTTTGGACAACTAAGCAGTGAGCTCATGGGTTTTGATACCATAAGAAGTGCTGGCTTGTATAAACTGAGCCTTGACCAATTCTAAGTATCATGGCATGACAGGAAAGATGAAGCAGTCACCAACCATGGGTTGGGTGATAGTATTGAGAAAATTTCTGGCAAGGATTTTGCTGGAGGGTAGGAGAGTAAGTGGTATTTATCAAGAAAGTAGTCCTAGGAGAGAGAGACACTTGGCTCTATCCCAGAGTGGAGTCATGTTGTAAAGAAAAGGAGTCGCATAGCCAGGCGTGGTTGTGCATGCCTGTGATCCCAGCTACTAGGGAGACTGAGGCGGGCAGATCTCTTAAGCCTGTGAGTTTGAGGCTGCAGTGAGCTCTGATTGCACCACTGCACTCTCCAGCCTGGGTGAAAGAGAGAGACCCTGACTCTAAAAAAAAAAAATAAGAAAATGAAAGAAAAGGAGTCACTTCCTTTGTATTGTTATAGGTATAAGGGTGGGAATGTCTTGAGATTTCCATCAAACAATAGACTGCTGGTTTTTCATTTTACTGGTATAGGAGTAGGCATATCAGTGAATCAGGATAAGAACATTTCATATCCTAGGTAACAATGGGTTATTTGATTAATGGAATTTGGACTAGTGTCTGGCATTTTAGAAACAAATAATAAAACAAAGTAGAATTCCTTCTTTACTCTTTACACACCAGGCTAAATTCAGGTATTTCAAAGATTTACTTGAAAATATGATTATCCTAGAAGAAAACCTGGGTAAAGCTTTTTTTTATTATCCTGTATTGGGGAATCCCTTCTATGCATATTCAAATCTCATAAAAGGAAAAGGTTAATAAATCTGATGACATAAAAATGTAACATTTCTGTTCTGAAAAAGTACTTTAAAGTGAAGACAAATGATAAACATTTGCAATTCATATGTAGACAAAAGCGGCTTGTTTCCTTACTATGCAAAGAACTCTGATGTGGTGATTTTGTGGATGATTTGCACCCTGTCATTTTTTTCCACATTCTTTTTTTAGGCATATGACCGAAGATGCCTGCAAAGAAGACATTTATACACCTCTAACTGGGGTTTAGTTTTTTGATTTCTTAGCCTTACACTACACTGAAGCCGCAGTGGCCCTTGGGTGTTTCTCTGCCTGCGTTTGCTTTCTGTTTTGCTTGGAGTGTGGCTCTGCCTTGATTGGCATGGGCTCCCTCTTTATTGGGATTCAGCTTTTAAGACCAGCTGGCGAGCACTCCCAGTCACAACTGCGTTTGTGCATTTTTTCTTCCTCATAGCATAGCAAACAGCAGTTCTGGAAATTACTGCGTCTGTTAGTTTGCATGCCCACTGTGTGTCCCCTCTGCTGAGCTATGAGCTCCTCCAGAGAGAGATTCTTCTTTAAGATGAGAAATCTACCTGAGCCATTGATTGATTTACCGTTATCAGAGAGAAGAAAGAATTCCCGTAATCTCCTAACAAACAGGAACAGTGACTTACGTATCTTTTGTGAAAGTACAAATGATAATTTAACTATTTCTATTATTATAATTTATTAGCATAAAAGGGCTTTGAGGCCAGGCGCAGTGGCTATCGCCTGTTAATCCCAACACTTTGGATGGCTGAGGTGGGTGGATCACTTGAGGCCAGGGGTTCAAGGCCAGCCTGGCCAACATTGCAGAACCCTATCTCTACTAAAAATACAAAAATTAGCCAGGCATGGTGGTGCATACCTGTAATCCCAGCTACTCGGGAGGCTGAGGCAGGAGAATTCTTTGAACCTGGGAGGCAGAGGTTGCAGTGTGCCAAGTTTGTGCCACTACACTCCAGCCTGGGCAACGGAGCAGGGCTCTGAAAAAAAAAAAAGGGCCAGGGATTTTGAGATTGAGAGTTAGCCCCACGAGATACATGTAATCTCTGAAGTCTGGATGTCTCAGTTTTGTTTTAACAGAAACCCCAGTAACTAACACAGAACAAGATGTTGCCCAGGCTGGAGTGCAATGGTGTGATCTCGGCTCACCACAACCTCCACCTCCCAGGTTCAAGCAATTCTCCTGCCTCAGCCTCCCAAGTAGCTGGGATCACAGGCATGCGCCACCACGCCTGGCTACTTTTTTGTATTTTTAGTAGAGAGAGGGTTTCACCATGTTGGCCAGGCTGGTCTCGGACTCTTGACCTCAAGTGATCCACCCGCCTTCATTCCTTTTTATAGTTAAATAATACTCTGTTGAATGGCTATAGATATAGATATATATATATATATATATATATATTTTTTTTTTTTTTTGAGATGGGGGTCTCGCTCTGTTGCTCAGGCTGGAGTGCAGTGGTGCGATCTTGGCTCACTGCAACCTCAGCCTCCCGAGTTCAAGATACTCTCCTGCCTCAGCCTCCCAAGTAGCTGGCATTACAGGCTTGCATCACCATGCCCAGCTAATTTTTTGTTTTGTTTTGTTTTTTGTTTTTTGAGATGGAGTCTTGCTCTGTCACCCAGGCTGGAGTGCAGTGGCATGATCTCAGCTCACTGCATACTTCGTCTTCCAGGTTCAAGCAATTCTCCTGCCCCTAGTAGCTGGGATTACAGGTACCTGCCACCACACCCAGCTAATTTTTGTATTTTCAGTAGAGACGGGGTTTCACCATGTTGACCAGGCTGGTCTTGAACTCTTGACCTTGTGATCCATCCCCCTCAGCCTCCCAAAGTTCTGGGTCACGCCACCATGCCCAGCCCTCATCTTTCTATTTTTTAGTGGAGACGGGGTTTCACCATGTTGGTCAGGCTGATCTCAAACTCCTCACCTCAAGTAATCCACCTGCCTCAACCTCCCAAAGTGCTGGGATTATAGGCATAAGCCACCACGTGCCCAGCCTACACTTTACCTATTTTTAAAGTAATAAATAAAATTAAGTATGGTTGGGCGCCATAGCTCACACCTATAATACCAGCACTTTAGGAGGCCAAGGTGGGAGATCTCAAACTCCTGAACTCAAGCAGTCGGCCCAACTTGTCCTCCCAAAGTTCTGGGATTACAGGTGTGAACCACTGTACCTGGCTTTTAATGAAGGCTGTGTTCACAGAGTTGCTAACCAGAATGACTTTTTAGGTAAAATAGAATAAACAAGACAGATTTCTTGGCAACTGAAAATTTCGATTTCCATCATTGATGTAATTGGAATTTCCACATATTAGGCCGGGCGCGGTGGCTCACGCCTGTAATCCCAGCACTTCGGGAGGCCGAGGCGGGTGGATCACCTGAGGTCAGGAGTTCAAGACCAGCCTGACCAATATGGAGAAACCCTGTCTCTACTAAAAATACAAAATTAACTGGGCATGGTGGTGCATGCCTGTAATCCCTGCTACTCGAGAGGCTGAGGCAGGAGAATTGCTTGAACCCGGGAGGTAGAGGTTGCGGTGAGCCAAGATCGTGCCACTGCACTCCAGCTTGGGTAAAAAGAAAGAAATTCCGTCTCCAAAAGAAGGAAAAAAAAAATTTCCACATATTAACATACATTGGGTATGTATAGTCCACAGAGGTACTAAGTATCTTATGACAGGTCACATTAAATCACCAGATCATAAGGCAGAATTTTGAATTATATTAGTTGAAGAGACCACTAACATTTTTATTCGATAAATCCATTGGATGAAAAATACATTTCTACTTTAATGGACTTTTAAGTCAAAATTCTTATAACCGTAAAATAGAATATACAGCTAAAAAGGTAGGTGATCATTGACAAAATTGGATAAAATATGTAGCACTGAGCAAGTTGAATTATTATACATTCAAAAGCAAGTTAGCTGAGTATATTTTCTTCACTAATATCAATGTTTTGAATTTTCAGGTGGACAAGAGCAAGGACCAAGTGTGGAAGGTCTTAATGTACCATCAAAGGCTGCTTTAGGTAAAATCTTACATTCTGATTTAAAGTGTATGACTCATTAAGAAAAAAGTAAATCCTCTTGCATTTGGCCTAGGCGTCTCACCTGATGGAGTAATAGCATCATGACTGAATCTGTTAATAATATTTTATTAAGCAAAAGGTGCCATATATATCGTCATATATATGTATGTATCGTCATATATATATGTGTGTGTATATATATATCTTTTTTATTCATCTCTCAAGCTTCCAACAAAGATGCTACATTTTAACCAGCTTGATGATATAAAGTGCAGCATTGTGGCTGGGGGCAGTGGCTTACGCCTGTAATCCTAACGCTTTATGAAGCCGAGGTGGTCAGATTGCTTGAGCCCAGGAGTTCGAGACCAGCTTGGGCAACATGGCGAAACCTTGTCTCTCTAAAAAAAAAAAAAAAGTGGCTGGGCGCGGTGGCTCAAGCCTGTAATCCCAGCACTTTGGGAGGCCGAGACGGGCGGATCACGAGGTCAGGAGATCGAGACCATCCTGGCTAACACGGTGAAACCCCGTCTCTACTAAAAAAATACAAAAAACTAGCCGGGCGAGGTAGCGGGCGCCTGTAGTCCCAGCTACTCGGGAGGCTGAGGCAGGAGAATGGCGTGAACCCGGGAGGCGGAGCTTGCAGTGAGCGGAGATCGCGCCACTGCACTCCAGCCTGGGCGACAGAGCGAGACTCCGTCTCAAAAAAAAAAAAAAAAAAAGTTAGCTGAGTGTGGTGGCATACACCTGTAGTCCCAGCTACTTGGGAGACTGAGGCAGGAGGATCACTTGAGCCTGGGAGGTTGAGGCTGCAGTGAGTCGTGATCACACCACTGTACTCCAGCCTGGGTGACAGAGTGATACCTTGTCTCAAAAAAAAAAAAAGCAGCAATGTGCATATTTAGCCAATATGGCTGCTGATGGTTTTGGTTGGTAGGTTTACGTTGGGCTGGCTCACATTACCGAAATAAGCAGTGGTCAGAACATCTACACCATTCCTTTTTACTCAAGAACTCAGCATTTTCTTCTCTTTCTGATTTTATTATAGGTGAACTTAATCTTAAGTTTTTCATTATCAAGGAATTTTAATTTGTAATTGTTACATATTCCATTGCATTAGTTGGAAAGCAGCTGCTTTGGTGAAAAATAACTAAACTGTTAGAAATGTCTCTGACATTTTCATCATGTATTTAGACTCGTCAGAAGTTGGGAGCAGGTGATGTGACTACTACAATACAAATCTAAAAACAAAGTGATGAAAAGGAAAACTCCCACGAGCATCTTTTTCACACTTGAAATGTAATGATGCTATTCTGCACTCACGGCTAAAGATTGTAATCTTTTGCTGTTTGTGGTTTTGTGCTATCTTTTCCTATCAAAGCACGTTCTTATCTTAATATGAAAAAATTAAGACTTTAATTTTGCTGGATTTCTTAAACATAATTCTAAAAACAATATATAACCTACAAGTAAAATGTACTTAGAAAATGATTTTTAAGAAACTTTCTCTAAAAGCATTTTTGTGCAATTTAGAGAGTACTGTTATTAAAATAAGAGAATGCTTTATATTTCTTCTTTTTTTGTTTTGTTTTTTGGAGACAGAGTCTCACTCTGTCACCCAGCCTGGAGTACAGTGGCACGATCTCGGCTCACTGCTTCCTCTGCCTCCTGGCGCCTCCTGGGTTCAAGCGATTCTCATGCCTCAGCCTCCCAAGTAGCTGGGATTACAGGTGTGCGCCACCACGCCCAGCAAACTTTTTGTATTTTTAGTGGAGACTAGGTTTCACCATATTATCCAAGCTGTTCTCAAACTCCTGACCTCGGGTGATCCGCCCGCCTTGGCCTCCCAAAGTGCTGGGATTACAGGCGTGAGCCACCATGCCTGGCCGAGAATGCTTTATATTTATTTTGGCTAATGTGATAAAATATATATATAAGCCAAGGTGAAAAAGCACGTCACTGGCTGCTTTAGTTGTATACATAATGCCTAGCTAACTTTATTTTTATTATTGTTATTACTTTTTTGAGATAGAGTCTCGCTTTATTGCCCATGCTAGAGTGCATTGGGTTCTATCACAGTTCACTGCAGCCTGGCCCAAGGGATTCTCCCACCTCAGCCTCCCAAGTAACTGGGACCACAGGTGCATGCCATCACACTGGGCTAATTTTGTTTGTTTGTTTGTTTGTTTGTTTGTTTGTAGAGATGGAGTCTCCCTTTGTTGTCCAGGCTGCTAACTTTATATTTTCAAATAAGTTTTGTGCAACCATAAAAAAGAATAATCATGTCCTTTCCAGCAACATGGCCGGAGGCCATTGTCCTAAACAAACTAATGCAGAAACAGAAAACCAAATATCACATGTTTTCACTTATGAGCAGGAGCTAAATCTTGGGTTCATACGAACATAAAGATGGGAAGAGTAGACACTGAGGACTCCAAAGGGAGGGAGGGAGGGAGGGAGAGAGGGGAGCAAGAGCTGAAACACTTCCTGTTAGATACTGTGCTCACTGTCTGGGTGATGGGATCAAGAGAAGCCCAAACCTCAGCACCACACAATATACCCTTGTAACAAAACTGCACATGTACTCCCTGAATCTAAAATATAAATGGAAAATTATAATGATTTTTAAAGCTTTTGGGGTGGGCATGATAGTTCATACCTATAATCCCAGCACTTTAGAAAGCCAAGGTGGGAGGATCACTTGAGGCCAGGAGTTTGAGACCAGACCAGGCAATATAGTGAGATCCCCCCATCTCTACAAAAAAAAGAAAGCCAAGCATGGTGGCATATGCATGTAGTCCCAGCTACTAGGGAGGCTGAGACAAGAGGATCACTTGAATACAGGAGTTCAATGCTGCAGTGAGCTCTGATCACACTACTATACTCCAGCCTAGGTAATGGAGTGAGAACAACTCTAAAAGATTGTTAGATTTTTTAAAGTTTTTGAAGAGCAGAGCTTAACAAAAGAGTTGCGGCATGGTGGCTCATACTTATTTTCACACTTTGAGAGGCTGAGGTAGGAGCATCACTTGAGCCCAGGAGTCCAAGACCAGTCTGGGCAACATAGCGAGACCCCCATCTCCTAAAAAAAAAAACACCAGATGTGGTGGTGCGCACCTGTGATCCTAACTACTCAGGAGGCTGAAGTGGAAGGATCCCTTGATCTGGGAGGTAATGCCACTGCACTCAGCTTAGGCGACAGAGCAAGTCCCTGTCTCAAAAAAAAAAAAGTTGTTGTAATATACTTTTTAAAATGCTCCTGAAGAAAGTACTGAGTGGGGCAAGCTCAGGCTCTGTTTCTCTTCAATGTGCTGTTAAAAAAAAAAAGGCATTTTCTCTGAGTTTGGAGACTGCATGGAAATAGGATTCCATTTCAACAAAGCTCTGTCAATCTAAAATATGCTCATCAACTTGAGTCTTCTGAATGACAAACTAATGTGAAAAATGTTATCTCTTAAATAATAAAGTGCTGTATGTTAGAATTTTAAAAGACACACTAAAAAAGAAAAATTATTTCTCTTGGTCTGACTTTTTAATTTTTATTTTTTGGCAGAGGTTTCCTCTATCATAAAAAAGAAACCAAATCAAGCTAAAAAAGGCGTGAGTATTATGTACTTTATATATAAAAATCTGGTAGTTAAGCTTTAAAACTAAAAAGCTACTTTGTCATTTTAGTTTTATTCTTTTGAACCATCTTGTAATAAATGTGGCTTGTTCAAAGAGATTAATGTTATACTTACTGAATTTTTTCTAGAATGATTTAACATTTTTTCTGTCTATGACAAAATTCTGAAAAAATTAACAAAGGTCCCCTGGGAATTTCTCTCCTGCTTGCGTAGATCAATAAGCAGTGACATCTTGTGAGGCTTAGAGGGTAGTCGTCTGGTGAGCTTTCAGATACAGCGATGCGTTGCAGAGCACCAGCTCTGGAGGCAGGTGCAGGGATTGAATCCTGGCCTTGCCATTTATTGGCTGTGTGATCTTGGCCACATTGCTTAACTTACATGAGCTTTACTTTCCTCAGCCCTCTGTATCCAGGGGTTCTGCATCCTGGGATTCAACCAACTGCAGATCAAAAATATTTGGGGGAAAAAAACCACAATAGGCCAGGCGTGGTGACTCACGCTTGTAATCCCAGCACTTTGGGAGGCTGAGGCAAGTGGATCACTTAAGCCCCGGAGTTCAAGACCAGCCTGGGCAACTTGGCGAAATCCCGTCTCTTCAAAAATTACAAAAAGTAGCCGGATTTGGTGGCCTGTGCCTACAGTCCCAGCTACTCGGGATACTATGGTGGGAGGATCGCATTACCCCAGGAGGCAGAGGTTGCAGTGAGCTGAGATTGTGCCACTATACTCCAGCCTGGTCAACAGCGTGAGACCCTGTCTCAAAAAAAGTAAAGTAAAATGAAAAGTAAGAATACAACAGTAAAAACAATACAAATAAAAACACAGAATTAGTAACTATTTTCATAGCATTTACATTATTTAGATATAATAAGTAATCTAGAGATGATTGAAAGTATACTGGAGGGTATGTGTAGGTTAAATGCAGATACTATGCCATTTTATATAAGGGACTTGATCATCGCAGATTTTGTTATCCACAGGGTCCTGAAACCAATCCCCCCATGCTGAGGGACTCCTGAGATAATACCAGCTTCACAGAGTTCTGAGGACTAAGCCAGAGAATAAATGTAAAGTGCTTGTGACAGTGCCTGGCAGGTCCTAACCCTTAGGAAATGTTAGCTGTAGTCCCAAAAGCTTTTGAACAGCTCGTGTAGACTATAGTCTTATATATCTTCTAGCTTGGGGCCAAAAAAGGAAGTTTGGGAGCTCAGAAACTGGCAAATACATGCTTTAATGAAATTGAAAAACAAGCTCAAGCTGCGGATAAAATGAAGGAGCAGGAAGACCTGGCCAAGGCGGCACCTAAAGAAGAATCAATGTAAGTTTAATTTCATTATATTAATATGTTTGCAGGGAATAAAACTATTAACTCCAAGATTTGCTTTCCAAATGCCAGTATTTTTGTCGGGGAGGGGAGGGGAGGGTACTGCAAAATTTAGTTTTAAGAAAACTGATATTGCATTGGCATCTGGATTGGAAGGGAAAGAGACGATGGGGGCAGCAACACTTTCTGTTGACGCTGTAAGGGCAGGACTGGGGTGGTGTCAGTGAGAAGGGAAAGACAGAGATGCATTGAGGTGTTTACATATGAAACATGCTTCACATTATTAGAGTTAGGGAAATGCAAATCAAAGCCACAATAAGATACTACTGTGTACCCTCTAGGGAAGCTATAATAAAAAAAACAGACAATAACAAGTGTTGGCTAGAATGTGGAGAAATTTGAACGCTTGTACATTGCTGATGGCAGTGTGAAATGGTGCCACTATTGTGAAAAACAGTTTGGCAGTCCTTCAAAAAGTTAAATGTAAAGTGTCCATGTGACCCAGCAAATCTACTCCTAAGTATATACTCAAGAGAAATTAAACTTACATCTGTGTAACCACACAAAAACTTGTGCGTGAATGTTCATAGTGGCATTAATCCTAATAGCCAAAAAGTAGAAATAACCTAAATGTCTACCAACTGATAAATGAGAAACAAAATGTGGTATGTCCATACAATGGACTATTGGCCACAAAAAGGAATATAGTCCTGATATGTGCCACAACATGGATAAACCTTGAAAAGTTTATGATAAGAAAGAAGCCAGTCATAAAAGATCGTATGACATGATTCTGTCTATATGCAATGTTTGGAATAGGCAAATCCATAGAGACAGAAAGCAACTTACTGGTTACCAGGGCCCGGGAGGAGGAGAGAATGGAGAGTGGCTGCTAAAGGGTCCAGGCCTGCTTTCAGGACTGCTGAAAATGTTCTGGAGTTAGTGGTGTTGGTGGTACAACTTTGTGAATGTGCTAAAACCACTGAATCCTGTACTTTAATAGGGTGAGTTTTACAGTATGTGAATTATATCTCCATAATGAAAAAAGTATTTATAATCTGAAGCCCTGTTGGACTCTGTGACTAAATTCTAAATACATGATGGAAGACTATGGCTCTGGTGGTGTCTCCAGAGGTTCTGAGCCTGGATCTTGGAGAGGGAGAAGGAAGAGTTTCAGAGAATGAAGAAGGTGGAATGATCATGTGTGTCGGGGGCCTGCCTGAAGTGGAGGAGTTGGAACGATAATGTGGAGCACCTTAAAGTCAGGCTGTGGTTGTCCACTTACCCAAGAGTCAGAAACAGCTCCTTCAGCAGTGCTGTGATGAAGGGGCATCTCGAGAAAGTGAGTTTGGTAGTGATATCCAGGCCAGGAAGAGGGGAGGAAACTGGAAGCCAGGAAGCCAGTGAAGAGACTGGTTTTCTGTAGACATTTGTAAGGCTCTTGAGAGGTTTTCATTTGTGTTGAAATCAGAAGAGAAAGATGGCCATCCAGAAACTGTGACTGTGTACGAAAGATAAGGAGAGAAGAAGGGCAGGGGGTGCATGCCACACAGAAAGGAAAAGTAACCTGGATCCCTATTTTTTATGCATGTGTTTTTTAATGGTGTTTTCTCTTACTTTCATGTGTATTTTATCTGTTTTAGCTTGAGTTACTATGGACTGTATGATGAAGAAAATAATACCTATTTTATGAGGTGGTTTTAAGGATTAGTTTAATAGCTTAAATGCTCATTGAAGTGCATCAGACAGTACCTGGCACACAGTAGGTGCTCAATAAATGCAACTACTTTTCATACCATCTTACTGTTCATACTGACAGTTTGCTAAGGTGGAGTTTATAAGGTAAACCCAAATAATTTGAAGTTGATAGTTATTTCTCCTTGTCATTTAACTCACAGAACTTAGGGGGCAGCACTGAACTGTATTTAGGTTGAATATGGTTTGAAATGCTTTGTGTAAAAATTTACATTGACTTGTCGCAGACTTTAATTTCTCTTACTAAGCTAAGTTTTTGATCCTGGCAAAGGGAAAGGTTAGATTTAAGTGTTTCCATGGCTTCTCTTGGTATTTGGGAGTAGGTTCTGTCCAGATTACTCATGCTTGAGGTTTTCCCAGAGCGTGTATAAAATCGGGCCCTGATCAACTCCCTTCCTGCAGGTAAACTGGGTGGAGAAGCTGCAGGTAAACTGGGTGGAGTGAAGTCTGGTTGTTACTTCTAATATTAACATGCTAATCTTCCTGAAAACAGGAAGCAACAACCAGCCTTCACTTGTATCTTTCATTAGGAGTGTTTGATACATCACAAAAACAAAGATGCAGATCGGAAGATTTATGAATTTGATTTGGGAAGCCAATTTGGCAACTTTCATGGCCTTGTTCAGAACAACCACATAACTATGCCTTAATGACCACCACTGCCACTCAAACCCGTAGAAAGTACAGGTGTTTTATCCTTAATATATGAGTGTTATTTTGCAAGTTAGTTTTTTTAATGGCTGTAAATAAAGTTATTTCAGCTCAGTAAACTGTCAGAGCAGTGCTGTTTCTTGTACTGTCAGGATGTGAAACTAAACGGCCCATGCAGTGTCCTGGTCTCCTTCTAGCAGTTTCCCAGCCCATCCTCAGAGGCTCTCTGTGTGCCCACTTGGTAGGAAGGAAGGAAGAGGCAGAGCTGCCTCGAGCTACTTCGCTTGTTTGATCTGTGTCCTGTAGTCTTCCCTTGAGCCAGTACCTGTAAGCGCTCCTGAAGTTCTGAGAAACGCGTGTTCTGACTTAACTCTGCTGGTTCTTCCAGAGAGATGTTGTCGTAAGCTTGGATATCAAAGTGCATGCTTTTAGTGAGTGACCAGATTACCTAGGAAGGAAAACTTTTCCATCTCTTATCTTTCTAGTAGAACCTTTTCATCCCCATGCATCTTCTCCAGAGGAATCTGTTGCTGTAATTATATGTATTCATGATTTTAAACAGAGCTATTGTTTTCCTCCTAAAGAAAGAGTAGTATTTATTTGTTAAGGAGTAAAATAGCCATAACCTGTTCTGTAGGAAGAGTAAGGAAAACAGACTGCCACGTGAAAACCAAAGAAATCTTGCTTGACTCATTAAAGAAAAGAAACAGCAAAAGCAAGATTACTTTTTCCTAGTAAGAAATTCTGTGCCAAGCACGGTGGCTCATGCCTGTAATCCTAGGACTCTTTGAGGCAGAGGCGGGCAGATTGCCTGAGGTCAGGAGTTTGAGACCAGCCTGGCCAACATGGTGAAACCTTGTCTCTACTAAAAATACAAAAATTAGCTGGGTATGGTGGCAGGCACCTGTAATCCCAGCTACTCAGGAGGCTGAGGCAGGAGAATCACTTGAACCTGGTGGGTGGAAGTTGCACCACTGTACTCCAGCCTGGGCGACAGAGCGAGACTATCTCAAAAAACAGAAAGAAATTCTGTTGTCCTTCCCTGTTACTACACAGAAATTTATTTATATTACTAGGAATTCATACAATGCCTCTTTTGCCAGGAATTCGTGACATTTTACATGTTTTTGTAAAGTGGATGGTAACTTAGAAATCCTTGTAAGGTAGATAGATCATTTTTCAGGGCCCTGAAATGTTGCTGTCTCACTAAAATATGATGCAAACTGCTGTTCTTGCTATATAGGCATAGTTTTTTTTTATGAAAAATTAAGTCATTATTGCATATTTAGAAATCTGAGAGCAAGGACAATGTTTTGTACACCTTTTTACCCCTTTGGTATCCTGCTTGTGGCAGATACTTGATTTTAAATAGAAGCGTGGTATATGACTGACTAGTAGTGCTAAAGAGTCTATTAGCTGATGAGTGACTATGCCATTTTAAACACTCAGAAGCCTGATTGCATGGAGATACCCTACAAGAAATTATTTTGTAAATGGAAGGATCCTTTTACAATTAAGTAACAGCCCCTTCTTTGATCTATTTGTAAAGTCAAATTTATACATTTCTTTATCTTAAGATAGACTAGTGAGACTAACCTCATGGTTTGTTATGTAATGTGGAAGTGTAATAAAATATTAATCCAAGTAAGAAATCCTGCTTTTCACTATCCCATATAGAAGTGATTGGGTATACATTATGTTATTATACAATAATAGGTAATGTGAACTAAACTTGAACAGTGGCATAGGTTGAGCAGCAGTGAGAAAGGAGCTGTAAGCTCATTCAAATTTTCTTAAATGTCTATTCAAAAAAGGCAGGTAGAAAAAACGCCAACTTGCCTTCATAATTGTTAATTATGGAAAGAATCATGGAGCTAAAAGTATAAATTACATGTTTAATTTTGCTTGCTATTTTAATGTAAGAACAAAGGATTAAAGCTAAATTAAGGAGTATTTGGTTTTTCTGGCAGTGTTTCATCATTACGATTAGCCTATAAGGATCTTGAAATTCAAATGAAGAAAGATGAAAAGTTGAACATTAGTGGCAAAAAAAATGTTGACTCAGACAGACTCGGCATGGGATTTGGAAATTGCAGAAGGTATGTGAGACTGCTTTCTTGAAGTTAGAATTTAAAACAGTGTGCCAATCATCGGTGGATTTTTCTTGGACTGTGTTAGTTTCAACTTTAGAGGGTTTTTTTTTGTTGTTCATTAACTTCTCTAATTATTTTTGCTTTGCTCTGGTATTCACTATAACATGAAAAATTTCAAATTTGGCTCTTTAAAAGAAGGAAAAAGGTCTGGCTCTTCATGAAGCACCTACTGGAGAGGAAGCCATGGACATAACCAATATTTTTCTTTTCTTTTCTTTTCTTTTTTTTTTTTTTTGAGACGGAGTCTCACTCTGTCGCCCAGCCTGGAGTGCAGTGGTGCAATCTCGGCTCACTGCAAGCTCCGCCTCCCTGGCTCATGCCATTCTCCTGCCTCAGCCTCCCGAGTAGCTGGGACTACAGGCGCCCGCCGCCCGGGGTTTCACCGTGTTAGCCAGGATGGTCTTGATCTCCTGACCTCGTGATCCGCCCACCTTGGCCTCCCAAAGTGCTGGGATTACAGGCGTGAGCCACTGCGCCCGGCCCATAACCAATATTTGTGACTGTATTTGTGTAGACACAGTCCTCACCAAATTTTAACATTTTTGAAAGCTTGCACCAGAAAAAAAAATTGTTTTATTGCTTATGTTTTTAACCCTTCTAATAAATTTGTCTTTGTTCAAAATACAAATTAAAGCTTTGTTTATTTTGGTGAAACAAAAGTTTGTGAACTTACTAATATATATATTTTTCTGTTTTCTCAAGTGGTATTTCACATTCAGTGACTTCAGATATGCAGACCATAGAACAGGAATCACCCATCATGGCAAAACCAAGAAAAAAGTATAACGATGACAGTGACGATTCATATTTTACTTCCAGCTCAAGGTACTCTATGACAAATCATCGTTAAAGTGTCATTTTGAAAAGTAGTGATTAGTATGGATTGATTAGTTTATTTGCATTAGAAGAAATTACAAATCAGTTTACTTCACTGTTTTTAAAAGCTTTGACTGAAGCCAAAGGTATTCTTTGAAATAAAAATTAGAGAAACATTTGTGAAAGGACAATGTTTGCTAACATTAAAATGTTTGATAATAAAATCAGCAACTGTGAGTTAAAGGTAGGAGAGAGTTTATTTAAATTATGAAATTGGAGAAAACTGCAAAATCCTGAAGGTGTGTGTTGTTTAGTTTTAGTCCAGCAGTTGGAATATGTCACAGCTCTTTCTCAGGGCTTCAGCAGATTTCTGTGCTTCAGAATGCCAGCTTCAGAAAACTCCAATTGGTACACCCGTACATTAAATAAACTCTATGAGTGTGTGTATTTATTAATGAGGAACATGATTGCACCTTGAGGGGATCCCAGAGTAAAGCCCAGGTTTCTCTCCTTCAGCACTCACTATCTGATTGAGACAAAATGCATAACTCTAGTGTGAAGTCGACTGTGGAGATCAGTGCACGGTCAAGTGGCCTGCCAGAGCAAAAGAACAAGTTTAAACTTGAGTCAGTTCATTTTGTAAGGACCTGCCCAGCCCAGGGAGAGGTCTGCTAAAAAAGTACCAAATGAACCTGTGATTTCACTGGAGAGGGCACAGCTCAGGAACAGAGGGGTAAGAATATGGGCCCAGGGGCCAGATGGCATGGATTTGAATCCTGGCTTTCACTTATGTGTGACCTGGGCCAAGTTATTTAACTTCTTTGTGCTATAGCTTCCTCATCTGTAAATTAGGGACTCTAGTAGTACCTACCTGATAGGGTTGTGTGAGGATCAAATGAGATACTGCGAATACTATAGCACGTTTAGAATGGTGCTTGGCTCTTACTATGTTTAGCTGCTATATGATAATGTAGAAACTCAGTTTAAGAGACGTGTGATTCAGTCTAAATGTTTTTTGTTTGTTTGTTTATGAGATAGAGTCTCACTCTGTCACCCAGGCTGGAGTGCAGTAGCATGATCTTGGCTCACTGCAACCTCCACCTCCCAGGTTCAAGCGATTCTCCTGCCTCAGCCTCCTGAGTAGCTGGGACTACAGGCGTGTGCCACCATACCCAGCTAATTTTTTGTATTTTTAGTAGAGATGGGTTTTTGCCATGTTGGCCAGGCTGGTCTCAAACCCTTGACTTCAAATGATCTGCTGGCCTCAGCCTCCCAAAGTGCTGGGATTACAGGCATGAGCCTCCATGCCCAGCCTAAATGTTTCATAACTATTGTTAGGTAGTTAAACTAACCACATTGAGGACCACCTTTGGGTTAGCAGTTCATGAAAACTGAAGGTGTGCCTGTCAGTAATGGATGGTTGCTTACCAGAAGGCTCCATCACTTACATCTCGGAGGGCATTAGAGTTGTCTGGCCATTTATAGGTTTGAAGTGTTTTCATATGTATAAAAGATATGTGTGTGTGTGTATATATATACATATGTCTATATATAGAACATATATAGAACAGATATAAATTTATTACCTAGAATCTAATTGTGAAATTGTATATTTTCCTATCAATGTTTATAGACAAGGAATTGTATAAAGAATACTATCCTTAAAAAATGTCTCAAGTATAGCTCCAAATTATTTCAAGTCCAGGAATTTTACTAAAAAAAAGGTAGTAGTTTAGTGGTGTTCCATGGTGGTGTTTTTAGAGACTTGGGTGGTTTTATATTTGCCTATCCTTTGCAGCTTGTATAATGCATCAAGTTTCACTTTACTCAGAAGTGATACCCAAATCATGCCTTTTAAAGGTATGTAAATAGATTTTTACACAGAATAAAATTAAATGCGTAATTTGATTTGGAAACTGCATGCGTGTCAAATCATTTCAGATATGAATATTAAATGATGGACTAAGTCTGGGTCAGAGGAAACACTTGGCAATACGGGTCTGTATTTGCCTGTGTGGCTTCTCACAACATCTTTGATTATTTCACTGCTTATTGGCAACTTCTACAGATGATAGTAAAGAAAGTTTAGGCTAGGCATTGTGGCTCACACCTATAATCCCAGCACTTTGGGAGGCCAAGGCAGGAGGATCACTCGAGCCCAGGAGTTCAAGACCAGACTGGGAAATATAGTGAGACCTCATATTTACAAAAAGTTTCAAAAATATTAGCCAAGCATGGCGGCACATGCCTGTAGTCGTAGCTACTTGGGAGGCTGAGGTGGGAGGATCACTTGAACCTGGGAGGTAGAGGTTGCCGTGAGATTAGATTGCATCACTGCACTCCAGCCAGGGCAACAGAGGAAGACTCTGTCTCAAAAAAAAGAGACAATTTAAGTTAAATCAGTACTCTTGCTTGGTAGCCGGGTTGCTAAGAGAACTCTAAGTGAGGTTGCCTAATGGGAACTTCAGAGACCCTCACTGGCTCCAGGTCACTGACAGGCCCCTGTGGGGCCTTTCTGCCTTGTAAGGGCTTCAGGGACCTTTCAGACTTCCCCTCCTTCCAAGGCTTAATCAAAAGGGTTAGCCCCAGAAGCCACTGTTACTGTGAAACTGTTACAGTTTGAAACCTGGGAGCAGATGGCATATTTATATAGACCATGCCTCCTGGACTCTTGCCAGAGAGACCTTGCTGTATTGTTTATCATGCCCTGCAGATTGTCTAATAGGAACATAAATGCCTTCTCTAGTCCTCCTTGGTAGGGTGACCACCATTAGTAGAACGAGGGTACTATTAGGTACTTTGGCAACTGAGGTAAAATAAACATGGACTCTGAAAGCAAATATAATAGTTCGATGAAGAGCTCTTACTGCTTTCAAATTATTCATTAGCCCATTAGAACTTGAATATTATGAATTATGAAAGAGTTCTGTTTCTGTTAAAAGTAAGATAAAACCTGTCCTTGGTTTTTTTTATTACTATTATTGAGTTCCATTATTTCCAGGATATAAACAGTATAATTATATATTGAGTACAAGATAATGAAACTAGAACAATTTGCTCAGCCTTATAAAGCCAGCATGGCCTTCATTAGAATAGACAACTGTCTATAGCTCTAAATCAGAGAGAATGTGATATTAGGATGCTCTTATCAAGGGATTTTAAGGAATGTTTTCAAGATTGGGTAAAGGCCGGGCGCGGTGGCTCAAGCCTGTAATCCCAGCACTTTGGGAGGCCGAGACGGGCGGATCACGAGGTCAGGAGATCGAGACCATCCTGGCTAACACGGTGAAACCC
>NC_037678.1:7784254-7816886 GCF_003255815.1 Theropithecus gelada
GTGAACCTGGGAGGTGGAGCTTGCAGTGAGCCGAGATCACGCCACTGCACTCTAGCCTGGGCGACAGAGCGAGACTCCGTCTCAAAAAAAAAAAAAAAAAGAATGAAGAATGTTATTTACTTAGAGTGTTGCTCAGTCTACAAAATTTAGTATCACAGAGTCATGAAGAACCTGGAAGTTCACCCTCACCCTGCACCAGTCCAGTGCTGACCCCCCTCTTCCCACTATAGGGCCATCCAGCCTCTACTGTACCCTTCCTTCTCCTCAAGGCAGCCATTTGGTCCCAGGGCAGCTCCGTGAGAAACTCTCCCTTTCATTAACACAGCTTCTGAGGCTCCTGTGCTCAAGTCAGCCTCCGTTCCATAAGCCAGTTCACAAGCCTCATGAGGGCAGGAGCTGAATGTATCTTCTTGCCCTGTGTCTTCCTCTAGCAGAGTGCCTGACTGCTCATAGGTGCTTATTAAGTAGTTTAAAAATTCCTCATTGAATTGGTCTTAGTTTTTTCATGGTCCCTTAAAATAAGTCCCTCAAACATGTGAATATCTATCACCTTCCAGGCCAGCACACATCCCACATCTTTTGAACCTTCCTCTGATGTAACTTCTGGTTCCTTCAGTGTCCTGATCTCTCTTCTCTGAAGGGGAATCGGTCATCTCTTCCTCCAGGCAGAGCCTGGGTGCAGTACAGATCCACTCGTCCACCATGGGGAAAGGCTGGTCGGTTTCTAGCTGAAATCCAGATACACTTTGAACACCGCGTTTTCCTTCCTAAGGAGAAGATGCTAGTGTCATGAGATTTGTTCTTAATGCCCTTCTTGCCAGAGAAGACAGAAGCCACATTTAGAAATTCTACTTTCTGTCTATTAAGGATGTAATATCATACCATCTGCTCCAAACAGCAGGTTTATCAAACTCTGTCCCTTTTTTTGTTTTGTTTTGTTTTGTTTTCTGCCAAGAAAGAGTAAATTTGTTCTTAGCATTTCCCCCACCCAGATCTTAGTTCACTGAGGTCCTGGCCTCTTTGCTCTTAGGGGTTCTTGCTTTCCTCTTACATTGGCCTTTGGTTACTGGCCCATCTGACCTATGATCTCCATCTTTTGTGCAACTCCTTATAGCACGGAGCTTGGTGCTCACCTTGTTTCCAGTGTGCTTCCTGTCCTTACTCTCTGGAGAAAGCCTGGATGATGTCTGTTAAGGCCTCTGTATTCTCTTCTGTCACCCTTCCTTTCCTAAGACCTCCCTGGGATCTGCCTCTCTCCTCTGAACTTCTTGGACTGCCTTCATGAGGTGTGTATATCTGGCCAGACTGCTTTTCCATCCTAAGCTGTTGTGAATTCTGGCATAGCACAGTCACTTTTTGTTTTGAGACAGTATCTCACTTTATCACCCCGTCTGGAGTGCAGTGGCATGATTACGGCTCATCTCAGCCTCAGCCTCCCACGCTCAGGTGATCCTGTCACCCAGGCTGGAGTGCATTGGCGTCATCACAGCTCACTGCAGTCTCGGCCTCCCAGGCTTAGGTGAGCCTCCCAAGTAGCTGGGACTATAGGTGTGCCACCATGCCCCATTAATTTTTTTCTTTTAATCCCCAGAGATGATCAGGAAACAGTTATTTTATTTGTTTATTTATTTATTTTGCATTTTTTGTCAAGATGGGGCTTTGCCATGTTGCCCAGGCTGGTCTGGAACTCCCAGGCTCAAGCAGTCCACCTGCCTTGGCGTTCCAAAGTGCTGGGATTACAGGTGTGAGAAACCGTGCCTGGCTGGTTGATGGTCACTTTTTCTCAAGGCTTTGGCACATCCACCTTGCCTGTCAGTCGCTCCTGTTCCAGGCAGACCTTGCTGCTCTTGGTCAAAGATTTTTCTCTAATCACACAGGACAAAAGGCCGCCACTGAGTGCTGCTCTCTGAGCAATGCCCTGCTCAGTGATAATTGGTTAATTAAAGTGTAAACTGATCCGAAGACCAGGCTCTCCTGAAATGCTTGCAAATCAGATCAAGTTTACTGCAGGCTCCAGGCTGAAAGAGTATCCACAGAATGGTCCAGTGATCAATGATCCGTAGCTTTGTATCCAACTCCAGGAGGAGGTTAATTAGCGTCATTTACATCATTTTCATTGAATGTTCTTAACATGGAAGGGATTGCCAACAAGAAGCTTCCTGTATGGAGTCGGTTCTCTAGGCCCAGCGGTGTTATTTGTGACTGCCTAACCAGGCGGAGTAAGACCTAAAGAGAGTGAAATGTGTAACCTGTGGTGGATAACATTTAAAGATGCCCTGTGTTGTCTGGATAGGCCAAGTAATACTAAGGTAACAAACATCCCCCAGATCTCAAGGGCTGAACACAATGGCAGTTGATTTCTTTTTCACATAAACTCAGCTGAGGGTGCAGATGGTTCTCTAGGGTACCTGTCCTCCATGTGTCACTTTGATTGTCCAGACTGATGGAGGTTTTACCTACCTGAGACTGTAGCACCTGGAACACAGTCTCTTCCATGTAGCTTGGGAAGAGAGGACTGGGCGAGGTTGAACACAGGTACTTGAAAGGCCTTGGAAATGACACACCTCGCGTCTGCTCCTGTCTCATTGGCTAGACCTAATAACGTGACTGCCATTAACTTCAAGGAGGCATCCCCCACATCCGTGGAAGTGAGAGGGCCCAGAACGAGTGTCAGCAAGGACCTCCAAAGTCACTGTTGTACTCTTGTTCACACAGGTACTTTGACGAGGCAGTGGAGTTAAGGAGCAGTTCTTTCTCTAGCTGGGATGACAGTTCAGATTCCTACTGGAAAAAAGAGACCAGCAAAGATACTGAAACCATTCTGAAAACCACAGGCTATTCAGACAGGTATGAATGCAAAACTGTGGGGTTGTAGTAGTGAATCCATGCATTTCTGGGAAAAAATTGCTGATAACATGATGACATGAAAACCTTTGTAAGGGCCTGGGCACGGAGGCTCATTCCCATAATCCCAGCACTTTAAGAGGCCGAGGTCGAAGGATCACTTGAGCCCAGGAATACAAGGCTGCAGTGAGCTATGATCGTGCCACTGTACTCCAGCCTGGTCAACAGAATAAGACCTTGTCCCCACTCAAAAAAGAAAACCTTTTGAAACCTTTTGTAAGACTAGTGAATAATTTTGTTCTACTATTTCAGGAATATTGTTTTGATTTTTTTTTTTTTTTTTTTGAGACGGAGTCTCACTCTGTTGCCCAGGCTGGAGTACAGTGGTGCAATCTCAGCTTACTGCAGCCTCTGTCTCCCAGGTTCAAGCAATTCTCCTGCCTCAGCCTCCCGAGTAGCTGGGACTACAGGTGCGCACCATCATGCTGGGGTAATTTTTGTATTTTTAGTAGAGATAGGGTCTCACCATGTTGGGCAGGCTGGTCTCAAACTCCTGACCTCAAATGGATCCGCCTGCCTCGGCCTCCCAAAGTGCTGGGATTACAGGTGTGAGCCACCATGCGTGGCCTGTTTTGATTTTAAATTACTGATTCTAAATAGGAGGTGCACATCAGAATCCTCTGTGGATCTTGAAATAAATGTGTGTGTTGGAGGCCTTTTCCCTGAAGATTCTGATCCATAGGTCAGGGGTGGCCTAGGCCAGGAAGATTTCACCTTTTTCCCCAATTTTTTGTTTTTTAGATTGAGTCTCACTCTGTCGCCCAGGCTGGAGTGCAGTGGCTCAATCTCGGCTCACTGCAAGCTCTGCCTCCAGGGTGCACATCATTCTCCTGCCTCAGCCTCCCAAGTAGCTGGGACTACAGGTGCTGGCCACCATGCCTGGCTAATTTTTTTGTATTTTTAGGAGAGATGGGGTTTCGCTGTGTTAGCCAGGATGGTCTCAATCTCCTGACCTCATGATCCGCCCGTCTCAGCCTCCCAAAGTGCTGGGATTACAGGCATGAGCCACCGCACCCGGCCTTTTTTCCCCCAATTTTAAGATATTATTTACATATAGTAAAATTCATCTTTTTAAACTTACTGTTCTGACAAGCACATACGTTCATGTAATTACCACCAAAACCAAGGAACAGAACAGTTCCCGTCACCCCCAAATTTTCCCCATGCTCTTTGTAGTCCCCCCTCCCCTGCCCCTGGCCCCTGGTCACCCCAGGTCTGTTTTCTGGCCTTACAATTTTGCCTTTCCCAGATGTCATAAAAGTGGAGTCATGTAGCAATTGGCCTTCCTACTCTGGTTTAACTTTTCTTAGTACACTTGGTCAAGACTCATTCATTCTTGTGTTCATTCCTCTTAATTGCCAAGTTTATCCATTCACCTAGTGAAGGACTGTCTCCAGTTTTTGGTGATTATGAATGAATTTATTTTCCAACCAGAGAACTTGTGAGAATGCAAAGGGGCACTACTAATATGTTGGGACAACAGGTGTGACTTGAAATTGTCCCAGGTAACTGGGACATTTTATATCCTATACAATGTAAAGAGAGCAGTGTCCTATGGACATTCCAAACAATGTAGTCAATGTTTACCAGTTGATCTGAAATGTGAAACAACAGACCCCATTTTTTTTTTTTTTTTTTTTTTGAGACGGAGTCTTTCTCTGTGCCCCAGGCTGGAGTGCAGTGGCGCGATCTCGGCTCACTGCAAGCTCCGCCTCCTGGGTTCACGCCATTCTCCTGCCTCAGCCTCCCGAGTAGATGGGACTACAGGCACCTGCCACCTCGCCCGGCTAATTTTCTTATATTTTTAGTAGAGACGGGGTTTCACCGTGTTAGCCAGGATGGACAGACCCCATTTTAAACAGAAATTCCTTCAAATGTTGTATCATTTGGATATTCTTTTTTTTTTTTTTATTAGAATTTTCAGGCTTTTAAAAATGGCCTAAAATCCTTTTACAAAATTTACTGCTATTGGCATTTTAAAAAATAAAATGAGTATGAAACACATTTGCTTCACCTCAAATTAGTTAACCTAATGTTGGCTGTTTTTAATTGCAGACCTACTGCTCGCCGCAAGCCAGATTATGAGCCAGTTGAAAATACAGATGAGGCCCAGAAGAAGTTTGGCAATGTCAAGGCCATTTCATCAGATATGTACTTTGGAAGACAAGCCCAGGCTGATGTAAGGGTCCAGAGAGTTTCTTTGGGTGCCCCATAATGCAGGAAAGAAGTGTGGGTGTGGGCACTGGGGAGGAGATCCTGAGTGAGCTAGACTCAGGCTGCCAGATGCCCTCCAGCCTGAAAGTGCTGGAGTCGGGACTTGAACCCAGGTCTGTGTAACTGATCGTGTGCTTGCCGCCTCAGCAAGAGGAGTGTTTACAAGACAAGGACTTACCTCACAGTTCTCTTATTCCTCTCTCAGTGTTTTGAATAGCCATTATCCAGTATCTTTTGAATGTATTTCAAACAATTGTTGATGCAGCTGTAATTTACTTAATAACTTTTAAACATAGTGAAATGAAGCACATAGATATGTTTCTTTTTTTTTTTTTGAGACGGGGCCTCCCTGTCACCCAGGCTGGAGTGCAGTGGCACAATTTCAGCTCACTGCAACCTCCACCTCCCAGGTTCAAGCAATTCTCCTGCTTCAGCCTCCCAAGTAGCTGGGACTACAGGCATGCACCACTACACCTGGCTAATTTTTGTATTTTTAGTAGAGATGAGGTTTCACCATATTGGCTAGGCTGGTCTTGAACTCCTGACCTCAGGTGATCTGCCTGCCTTGGCTTCCCAAAGTGCTAGGATTACAGGCGTGAACCACCATGCCTGGCCAGATATGTTTCTGGGGAGTGCATATATTTATTTTCAGGTTGTTGGCTTTTCTCAGAAATGTTAATGAACTTGGCCAGGCACTGTAGCTCACACCTTAATCCTAGCACTTTCGGAGGCTGAGGCAGGTGGATCACTTGAGGCCAGGAGTTCGAGACCAGCCTGGACAACATGACGAAACTCCATCTCTACAAAAAATACAAAGATTAGCTGGGTGTGGTGGTGCGCGCCTGTAGTCCAGCTCCTTGGGAGGCTGAGGCAGAGAATCACTTGAACCCAGAAGCAGAGGTTACAGTGAGCCAAGATCACATCACTGCATTCCAGCCTGGGTGACAGAGTGAGACTCTGTCTCCAAAAAAAAAAAAGAAATGTTAATGAACTCATCAGAGTGAAGTCTTGCTAAGCTGTAAGACTCAAGTGGAAGTGGGGAGGTTTACATCTTCCCTCTCATCCTGAATGGCTAGTGTGCCTCTGACTGTTTGGACGATGGTTCCCTAAAATGTGCTGAATGTATTTTGCAGAAGTTCAAACTTTTCGCCATCGTTTCAAAAGTAGAATTGCCCCTCACTTTTCCCACGGTCCATAATATCTGCCTTGCTTCAAAGTTGACATTCAAGTTCAGTTTTAAAATAGTGTCATGGGGCTTGGAAAAGAGCCTCTTAGAGTGGCCTTTGCTGACCGCTGGCTAGAAGCAGCAGCAGGAGAGAGATGCTGCTCTCCCTCCCTCCCTCTGACTGCCTCCGCACTGGCCGTCTTGGCTGAGGTGCTGTATGTTGATCGGTTGGCCTGTGACCTGCTTCCCATGCAGAACATGAGCTTTGTGCTGTCCCGCAGGACCCGGCCTTGGCAGTGGCATTCAGTAACTGTTGGAGAGAGAGAGCCTGGGGGACAAACACTTTGAAATGACAGCTCTTCGGTGATTCTTCTTGCAAAACTGCCCACGATCTTTGGAGCCTAACGCTTCCTTTTCCTTGTCTTCTCTAGTATGAGACCAGGGCCCGCCTAGAGAGGCTGTCGGCGAGTTCCTCCATAAGCTCGGCTGATCTGTTCGAGGAGCAGAGGAAGCAGGCATCAGGTACGGGGTCACTGAACAAGAGCTGGTCTCTGTCATGCCTATGGTATGAACACATTTCATCTAGATAGGACTGTTTCCAAGATATTTTAGCAACCATTATTTGATGCTCTGATCTCTGCCGTAAGTCAGGTAGAGTAGAAGTTACTATTCCAGGCTTCACATGTGAGGAGACCAAGTCATGAAATTAAAGCATCATCCCCAACATTGCCTGGCAATCATCCTTCTAAACACTGTCATAGAGGAATGTTTTCTAGCTGAGTGCGGATGTGCTATGAAATACCATGTGGTGTCTTAGCCTTAGAGGTGGACAGCCCTGGGCTCCCGTGTGATCCTAACCACCCTCTAGCTGTGAGTCCTTGAGTATGTCATGGCGCCTTTAGCCTCAGTCTCCTTCTCCGTAACGTGGGTGGATAAAACTACCTCTCAAGGTTTTCATGAGGCTTAAATGAGAAATATGAAGTGCCACCAAGTGTCTGGCACACAGCAGGCCCCAGGGGTGGGCAGAGGCAGAGAGAAGCATGTGGCTCTACCAGCATCTGTCTTCCAGAGAAGACAGAACACAACTTTGGGAGTGAGCAAGCGGAGGGGAATTGCCTGTCTCCCGTATCCCTCTTCAGGGTTCAGACCCCAGCAAAGAGGTGTCTGGTCCTCCCAGGGCTGGGATGACCTAGGATGGGGCAGCCTGGGAGCCCAGTGGTGGGCTTCAGAGCGCCGGCCCCTCTGCTTCAACTTCCATATCCCCCTGACTGAGGGATGCCTTGCAAGAGTACCCTACAAAGGCCTCTGCCAAGCCACAGTGGGGAGGAGGGGGCCCTGTGGTTAACATGAAAGGGGCAGCGTCCTCTGAGGTCATTTCAGGAACCCATTTATCAACAGGAGAGCCAAGGGGAGGGAGGACTCTCAGGAGCCAGGCATTCCAGGCCTGGCACCCTCAGCACCCCTCATTTCTAGGCCTAGAGGAACTGGGTGTGGCTCTAGGTGACCAACCTGGGCAAACACTTGGCCTTACAGCCACAGAGAACAGCTGTTTTCAGAGTCCAAAGAGAAACAGCTCGACAGAGAAGGTCTGAGTGTCAGGGACATTCTGGGTTGCGGTTTGGGAATGTTACAGAGACACACTGTGGCCCTCGGGGTGCAGTGGGCACTACCAAGTTGCTGTGCTGCGGTGGAGGGAGCACACCTAGCCAGGTGGCACCAAGTGAGCCAAGGGTTGTGCTGGCAGAGAGCCAGGCATACCAAGGAGCCAGAGGCCATGGCCAGAGTGGACAAGCCCCAGCACATCCACTGCCAGTGAGGGTGTGGCAGTGCCTGGGGGTGGGCAGCCAGGGCTGCAGCTCCCACGAGCCACTCTCTGGGCAACAGCACACCCTGTGCCTCACCCCAGACTCAGCAGAGGGGCGCGTTTCCCTCAGGCAGTTACTTGCTGACTGGGCATTTCCTGGCAGTGAGTCTTGGTGGGGGCAGGTGAGGCTTATTGGCTTGTTCCATCTCCAGACTTTCAGTATCCTGGCCTTTTGTCAGGGCAACTTCGTTTTGTGACCATCCCTGGCAGAGAGGCTCTCCAGCCACCTTTGGAGGCCTCCAGCAACCCCAGCCTTGCTGCCCCCACAGGTCAGTGCTGGGTCGCCTTGTAGGGGCCCTGGCACAGCCAGCAGGCCAGTCCAGAGACCTGCATTGTTCAGTCCCCCGACTCCCTGCAATGAATGTTTTTGTAATTTAAGTCAGTAGAAGTTTTTCTCTGAAGCATTGTTTGTTTTAAAAAAAAAAAAAAATTGGAGATCAAATGAGAGCAGCCTTTCCAGTTACTGAAACAAAATAGTGGCCAGCCTGTGTTTACTTTCCTGTTCCCTTTCAGAGAACAAAGATCCATTAAATTTTCTTGAGCCTGTGTAGGTGCCAAACCAACCCTGATCCCTGGCACCTCGTGGTCATTGTAAGGTGCACCCTGGGGTGAGAGGCCACCCAGAAACCTTCACCCCCCTGCCCCCACTGGGGTCTCACTGTGTTGCCCAGGCTGGTCTCAAACTCTGGGCCTTAAGCAAACCTCCCTCCTCAGCCTCCCAAGAAGCTGGGATTACAGGCACCAGCAACTTTTATTAAATGTTTATTTTTCATTATTTAGAGCATATTTCAACAAAGAGCTTTATGTGTTCTGCCTCCGTAAAGCTTGTTTTCTTTTATAAAATTTTTTTCTTTTATTTTGTCTTTAATACTTTGTTATTGAACTAAAAGTTTGTTTTAAGAAAACAAGTTCTTAAAACTTGTTCTGGGCAAGGCACGGTGACTCACACCTATAATCCCAACACTTTGGGAGGCCGAGGTAGGTGAATCACCTGAGGTTGGGAGTTCAAGATCAGCCTGGCTAACATGGTGAAACCCCATCCCTTCTAAAAATACAAAAATTAGGCCGGTCACAGTGGCTCACGCCTATAATCCCAGCACTTTGGGAGGCCGAGGCGGGTGGATCATGAGGTCAAGAGATCGAGACCAGCCTGGTCAACATGGTGAAACCCCATCTCTACTAAAAATACAAAAATTAGCTGGGCGTGGTGGCACGTGCCTGTAGTCCCAGCTACTTGGGAGGCTGAGGCAGGAGAATTGCTTGAACCTGGGAGGCGGGGGTTGCAGTGCGCCGAGATCGTACCACTACACTCCAGCCTGGCGACAGAGCAAGACTCCGTCTCAAATAAATAAATAAATAAAATAGCCAGGCATGGTGGTGGGTGCCTGTAATCCCAGCCGCTCAGGAGGCTGAGGCACAAGAATTGCTTGAACCCTGGAGGGGGAAGTTGCAGTGGCCGAGATTGCACCACTGCATTCCAGCCTGGGCAATAGAATGAGATTCTGTTTCAAAAAAAAAAAAAAAGAAAGAAAGAAGAAAAGAAAAGAAAAAAGACACTATTCTGCATGGTGCCTCACCTCTGTAATCCAGCACTTTGAGAGGCTGAGGAGGATGCATCGCTTGAGCTCAGGAGTTCCAGACCAGCCTGGGCAACATGGCAAAACCGTGTCTCTACAAAAAATACAGAAATTAGCCAGGCGTGGTGGTGCATGCCTGTAGTCCCAGCTGCTCCGGAGGCTAAGGTGGGAGGATGACTTGAGGCCGGGAGGCAGAGGTTGCAGTGATCTGAGATCGTGCCACTGCACTCCAGCCTGGGCAATAGAGCCAGGCCTTGTATCAAAAAAAAAAAGAAAGAAAGAAAAAAGCCATTCTGTATTCCTTATCTTAATTTCCACATTTGAAATGCTTCTGGTGAGGTAAGCTACTTTCCGGGGCTGTGTCTAGCCCAGGAACCCTGTGGCCGTTCTTACAGGCACTCTATTTCACTGTAGCTGAAGGATTGAGTGGGAAGCACATGTAAGCGCCCGCAGCCAACCTGACCTGGCACAGCAGCAGTCCCTGTGGCCACACCCATAGGACAGGGTCATTGGAGCTGGGGGACTGCCATCAACTGGGCACTGCCTCGGGCAGGTGTGAGGCACTCAGACACCAGATGACAGAGTGGAGGCAGCGTGTGAGAGCCAGGATACAACAAAAAGCTTCAAACCCAGCTGTCCGCTCAGCATGTCTCTTTCCAGAAAGCCAATTCTGATTGTTTGAATGAGAGCACGTCTGCGTGGCAGTGCAGACACCTGCACCCTTCCTTGTGTGCATCGTGGGGTCAAGTGGCAGGTTGTTTGCGGGGTCCCTTGACCACTGTCTCCTTTTCTCCTTGCTCCGGCCCAGGATCTGGGAGTGTGGCCTCAAAAGCACTACCCTCAGTCCGCAGTCAGGCAGTCCAGTTTGGTTATTGCCAAACCGGTTTGGTTATTGCTTGTCAGACAGTATAGCTGTGCAGTGGCATTGCCAACAGAGATTCAGTTAAACCAGAGTGGCATGTATTTAGCAAAGTGGCATCTGTTACGCCTATCTGAGAAGTAGCCATTGGAGCAGTTTTTGTTGTTAAACTCATTGTTTGGCTAAGCACAGTGATACCCACCTGTAATCCCAACACTTCGGGAGGCCAAAGTAGGATTGCTTGAGCCCAGGAGTTCCAGACCAGCCTGGAAAACATAGTGGGACCCCCATCTCTATAAAAAATTTAAAAAATAAAAAAATTAGCTAGGTGTGATGGTTCACGCCTGTAGTCCCAATTGCTCAGGAGGCTAAGACAGGAGGATCACTTGAGCCCAAAAGATTGAGGCTGTAGTGAGCCGTGATCACACCACTGTACTCCAACCTGGGCAACAGAGTGAGTCCCTGTCTCAAACAAACAAACAATGCCCAAACTTGTTCTTATAATCTTGGAATTACTTTTTCTCTTCATTTGTCTCCACGAAGCAGAGAGATTAGAACATGGTATTCCTTTAAAAATTCTTATTTTGGGCCGGGCGCAGTGGCTCACGCCTGTAATCCCAGCACTTTGGGAGGCTGAGGTGGGCAGATCATGAGGTCAGGAGATCGAGACCATCCTAGCCAACACGGTGAAACCCCATCTCTACTAAAAATACAAAAAATTAGCTGGGCGTGGTGGCGGGCGCCTGTAGTCCCAGCAACTCCGGAGACTGAGGCAGGAGAATGGCGTGAACCTGGGAGGCGGAGCTTGCAGTGAGCCAAGATCGCACCACTGCACTCCAGCCTGGGCAACAGAGCGAGACTCCGTCTCAAAGAAAAGAAGAAAAAATTATTATTTTGGGCCGGGCGCGGTGGCTCACGCCTGTAATCCCAGCATTTTGGGAACCTGAGGCAGATGGATCACAAGGTGGGGAGATTGAGACCATCCATCCCGGCTAACACAGTGAAACCCCGTCTCTACTAAAAAATTAAAAAAAAAAAAAAAGCCGAATGTGGTGGCGGGCACGTGTAGTCCCAGCTACTCGGGAGGCTGAGGCAGGAGAATGGCGTGAACCCAGGAGGTGGAGCTTGCAGTGAACTGAGATTGTGCCACTGCACTCCAGCCTGGGGGACAGAACAAGACTCTGTCTAAAAAAAAAAAAAAAAAAAAAAATTCTTATTTTGAGGAGCCTGGGAGTTGTCCTGGAACCTTCCACCTCCCTCGTCACACCATAGACCCATATGATCGGAGTCTCTCCTGGGTGACCCCAGACCTGAAGCGTGGCCACAACCCCCTGCTTGGTCCTCCTGCTCCGGTCTTGGCTGCTGCTCACCCCTCTCCTCACTCCTCCCACAATGATGTTTTGAAACACAGTCATCCATGCTGAAAATCCTGCCCTCGAGAGCTTGAAGCACAGCTCCCCACCCAATACTCACCTCCAGGACCATGGTTCCATTGGCCTTTCCAGCCTCGTTTCTCATGATTTACTGCTGTGACTCGCTCCAGCGGTGTTGAGCCTGTGGAGCCCCCAGCCCAGAATGCTTTTCTTCCCCATTCCCCCAGACAGCCCCCCAACCCGTATTTACCCTGGGGGCCTGGTTAGTGCCCCCTGCACCACTCTTGTGCCTTACACCGAGGGCAAGACCATGTGATGACCATCTCCCCCAGCGGACCGTCAGTTCTCCTTTCTGTGCCCTTGGCACCTGACAGAGCCTGGCAGAGGAAGTCCTCTGCAGGTGTTTGAGGATGAATGGGTGGAGGGATGATGAATGACCCCAGGAGCTTGCTGAGTCTGAGCGCCTGCCCGCCGGCCAGCATAGGAACACGCCTCCCACTACCTCCCGTGTCCCATGGCCAGTGCCAGGCTGCAGTGGTGATGTGTTCCGCCTCCAGCACAAGCCTTGAGAGCTGTGTGCATGTTGCCATGTTTCGTTCCCTGTCATAGTAGGCAAGGAAGCTGGAATTAGGTGGCCCCGTGGGCTTGGACTGCAAGTGGCTGTGATGTGCAGAACCCCCTGCCCACCTGCACTGGGCACAGCGAACATCAGTTGTGGGTGGTTGTTAGCTCAGCGTCACCTGTCCTGTCCTGACTCATCCAGGGCATTTGCCGCAACCACGGACCACTGTGTAGCTCAGCGTCCCCTTTGTCTCAGAGAGGGGAGCCGCTGTCTTCTTCCTGGCTGCTCAAGCAGAAACCTGGGAAATATCCTTAATCCGCCTGCCTCCCAGCCTGCCTCGGCGTCAGTGTGTCTCTTGACACCTGCCTCCTGAGGACGCTCAGCCCGTTCCCTCCCGATCCCCACTGCTACCTGCTCAGGCTCAGGTACCGCCCCATGCACCTGGACCCCTGCAGCCACCTCCAAGCTGTTCACCTGAGTTTGCTCTGTGTCCCTTCCACATGACACAGGTCACACTTTAGTGGTGTTATCAGTTAATTGTCTGCTTTCCTTAGTAGGTGGTGAGCTGTGGAAAAGCGGGTCTGTGGTGGTGTCCTCAGTACGCACTGTGGGTGTTCTGAGAGCAGATAGGGACGAGAGATTCCCTGGGTCAAGGACGCTTTTCCTGAGCAGGTGGCTGGATCTGTCATTTCCTGGAGCTCATTGTGTAACCTGAGCACACTAGGGCTGTCTTTGACCATGGCCACCTGGCCCCTCCAGCCTGCCCAGGCAGCCCTCAGAGGAGACACAGCACCCCAGTCCCATCACTGTGTTGGAATTCCACTCTGTCATTGGCGAAGGCCTACAAGATTTTACACAGTCAGCTGGAGATGGAGATGGCAGGACCTGCATCTGTGGTAGGCATGAGAACAGTGCTGTGGGCAAATGCAGTGTCTCTTCCAAGGGACACATTGCAGGGTAACTTGTCAGTTCTGTTTTGTTCTCAGAGAGGGACTTGACCAAGGATTTCTATTTTGTTTTTGTTTTTGAGATGGGGTCTCACTCTGTCACCCAGGCTGTAGTGGGGTGGCACAATCTTGGCTTACTGCAACCTCCACCTCCCCAGTTCAAGTGATTCTCCTGCCTCAGCCTCCTGAGTAGCTAGGGTTACAGGTGCCCGCCACCATGCCCAGCTAATTTTTTGTATTTTTAGTAGAGATGGGGTTTCACCATGTTGGCCAGGCTGGTCTTGAACTCCTGACCTCAAGTGATCCACCCACCTCAGCCTCCCAAAGTGCTGGGATTACAGGCGTGAGCCACTGTGTCCGGTGGGTTTCTGTTTTGTAAGGAACAGGTGGTGTCATGTGGGGCTTAGGGCATAGCTAGGTGTGGCTACTCCTGAGGACCTGCAGGGTTTGCGTTCAGCTCACTGAGCCCCTGCAGCGTCTTATTACAATTGTGACACAGAAGTTTATGAACCCCTGATTGTCAGCTCTAGGAGTGTGGTCAGACCTCCTTTATGTGTGATAACCCTGATGAACTTCACCCACATTGGTAGCAATTATGGTGATGTTTATGTCAGGGCAACCAAAACTTAAGCAACAGTAACCCACTAACACCGGTCCTAGCAGAGAGGGTGGAAGTGTCAACTTCTGTACCTGGGAAGACTGGCAGTGGAGCTTGGCTTCTAAGTCACAGTCAGAGAGCATCAGTGATGTATCCATGTGGCTCACCTCCTGGGGGAGGAAACAAGCTTCCTCCATCCCCCAAGCGAGTGGGAGGGGCAGTCCTAGTCACAGATGGCTGCTGCTTTGCTTCGTCCCTGCCAGTAACCCCAGAGCAAGCAAATGGCTCCTCTCATTTGAGGATACGTGCATCCCAGGGAAGGCTCTGATTGGTCAGGCCTGAGTCATGAGCCCATGCCTGTGGACAGGGTAGAAGGGAGAGGTGGTTCCCGGAGGAAGGGAGGAGTACTGTTACCAAAAGAGGGAGGAGGCGATGTGAAAGAGGCCATCCGTGTTAGCCCATCTGCCTTTTGCTGGGTACTTACCTGCCAGGGCTATGTTAAGCACCTTGAGGAAAGGGGCCCAGAGAGAGCAAGGAACTAAATTCTCCAGAGGCACATAGCCTGGAAGTGGCAGTGCCAGGATTTGAACTCATGGTGGTGTTAAGTCCCCCATACTACATCTTCTCTCATGTGGATTCTCTCAGCCCGAGTCTCCATCCCACTGCTGGGCTCCTTGTGAGGCGGCAGGAGGGGAGACATCCAGGTTCTCTGAAGCTGTTGAGCACTCTGGGCACAGGGTTTGCCGCAGCCATGGCCATGGAAGTAATGAGCCAGCTTCTGTGTGTGTGCAGGGAACTACAGCCTGTCCAACGTGCTGCCCAACGCCCCCGACATGGCGCAATTCAAGCAGGGAGTGAGGTCCGTTGCTGGAAAACTCTCCGTCTTTGCTAATGGAGTCGTGACTTCAATTCAGGTCAGTGGAATGGGGCGGTGCTCACTGGCTATGATGGTAGTAGATTCAGCAGTTTGAAAATGAGACCTACTTCAGTCTTCAACTGCTGGAAAATTCAATTATATATTATTGGATCGATATGTTTGCTACAGTATAACCCAGGACATTATGAAAACCTGAAATTATAATTTTATATTTAATATTTTCTAATGTATGACTCTCTGGGAATTGTTAGAAGAATTGTCATGACCATTATGCAGTTTTTTTTTTCCTAGATTGGAACAGAGAAGTATTAAGAAAATTGAAATTATCTGTAATGCCACATCACAGGGATAACCTCTTAATATTTTGGTATATTTTTAGCTCTAGATTTCTAAGGATATTTTTCTATTCATAGATAAAAAGGATATACATATCTTTTTAAAATCAAAAAGGGATTATATTGTATATAGGGTTTTATATCTTGCTTTTTCTCTGTGATGTTAGGAGCATTTCCATGTCATCAGAAGTTTTTCTAAAACCACATTCTATCAAGTGAAAACATAAGCCAAGGATGGCACATACTTGCACATAAGAGTCGAGGCCATCTCTGACGATATGAATGGCTCGTTTCTTTGTACCTTCTTGTTTACATCAGGCCATTGAAGAAGGATTCTATTAATGTAAGACGCTGCTAAAGGAAGTAGGACTGGAACCACGTGGACTGTGGTGCCTCTAAAGGGGGTTCCTGGCCCCAGGCAGATGCTGCTCTGGCTGCAGGTTAAGGAGGGCATGGAGGTGCCTCCCGTTCTGGAGAGTTCCCTTAGTCCCAGGACTCTTGATGTAGCTGTTTTCACACTGTGAATAGCACAGTCTTCCCTTTCATTTGACTCTGAAGTTAAAATTCACAGAGTTCTTTCACGTCCCTTAGGTCAGCTAAGCCCACATCAGTCTCCATATAGGTAACATCCCTATTTTATAGATGGTCATCCCCGTTTTAGAGATGACTCCCTTTTATATCCCCATTTTACAGGTGAAGGAATTGAGGCACAGGTTAGGTCACTTCTGCAAGATGACCAGCTGAGCCGAAATTTCAGGGCTTCAAACACCAAGTGTGTTCCTCTGTCCTGCCCATCACACTTGTTTCCCAGAGGGCTCAGCAAGTAGCCTCCGGCCCACTGAGCATCCTCCCTCCCAGACACTTTGCTCCCTGCCTCCCGATCCCGGGACTGTGGCCATGGATGCCAGAGACAGGATGTGAATCCTGTTGGCTTCTGAAGCCCACACCTGCCCTCAGCCTTGAAGCTGCAGCAGTGGCTGCTTCCAGATGAGCACACCCTCGCGGTGTAGTGTTCGTGTCACATGCCCGACACCGGCTGCAGTGTCAGTTTTGGTGATGCTGAATATTCAGGGCGCAGGAGTCAGGGATCGCTGCTGAATGGTCGTAAACTTCCGTTTTGGTTCTCTCTTCAGGATCGCTATGGTTCTTAATACTGAAGTCGTGATATGTATTTCCTGGAGAAATTCCTCTGTAAATGAACCAGTGACCACGCAACAGGTGGCAGTGAAGACCAGATAGTTTTGCGGATTGTTTTGCTACTTTTTCATATGGTATATGTTTCTGATTTTTAATATTTCTTTTGAGAAATTCTGAGTTCTGATGTAGTAGGAGCTTTACTGTGATTTCTGTTTCGTGTTCCTTCCTGCCACACCCTCCTTTGGCGTCTCCACGTATATCCTTGCTTTATTTTCTTGGAACCTTTGGTTTCAACACTGAGGGCCTGGAGACATCGGCTCCTCCTGCTCCTGAACCAGGAGGCTTCACGTGGAGGAGGAGGAGAGGTCTCCATGTGACACGTGGGCTCAGGGCTGCCAGAATCAAAAGATGCCAGATGGACCTGCAGAAACAACGCTCACCACACACATGTCCTTCAAAAGACCAAAGTGACGGGTGTCTCCTGTGACAGGTTGCTTCATTTATGTTTCTACATAGTAAGGTGACTGCCAAATAATATTTGAAGTCATCTGTCTCTTTGTAAATTATTTTCTATGACCTATAAATTTAAAAATATTTTTCAGTGAGTGCTTTTAACAAATGTAAGCTGCCTTGCCAAGGGGATTAATGTTATCTTGTAAAAGGTGTTGTTGTTTGAATTGATGAGAAATGGAAGATGAGAACTCCCTAAGGGTGTTTATAAATCGATGTGGTATACAGAATTAAAATGGAGTGAGGTAAGAAGATACAGCTACAGAGAATAGTTCCATGTATGGGAGAACAGTCATTGTAATTGGGTAGTTTTGTTAATATTTTTAAACCTTGCTTTTCAAAAATTACAGAATGTGTATAAACGAATAAAGAAAAATAATTTAGCTGTGTTTTAGACAGCATTAGAATATATTGTTCAGCACAGTAAAATATATTTGAAATCTGATAAGCCAAAAATGTGGTTTTGAATGAATATTTTGTGAATCTTTCTTAAAAGCTCAAATTTGTAGACTTCTAAATAGAATAAACACTTGTAGCGGATGGCGTTGCCTACATTTTTTCCTGAAAGCTTTGGTAATAAGTCATTGTAAGTCAGAGTTTGTGGTATAACATTGATGGACATTTGAATTGTGGTAACTGTAGATGGACATGGATTTAATGTGCGTTTGGGGCCTGATGTGCAGTTGTGATGAATTGGGATGTTGTTCGTAGCACAGGAGCAAGGTGGAGTGTCCTGGTTGAAAATGACGTTGGGCCAGGTGCGGCAGCTCACACCTGTAATCCTAGCACTTCGGGAGGCTGGGGTAGGAGGATTGCCTGAGCCCAGGAATTTGAAACCAACCTGGACAACATAGCAAGACCCTGCCTCTACCAAAAAAACAAAAAATTCAGCCAGGTACAATGGCATGTGCCTGTAATTCCAACTACTTGGGAGGCTGCAGCAGGAGGATCCCTTGAGCCCAGGAGGTCAAGGCTGCAGTGAGCTATGATCTCAACACTGCACTGCAGCCTGGATGACAGAGCAAGATCCTGTCCCCCCCAAAAAAAAAAAAAACGTTGGGAGGGAAGGAGGGGATTGACTCCCCACTCCCAGAGCCTTAGCTGAGGGTGCCTGTGATGTGCCTTCCATGCCCCTCCCCAGTGCCCCTCCCCCTCCCTGCTGCCCCTCGGTTTCCCCACCATGCCCCTCCCCGCTGCCCCTCGGTCTCTGCCCTGCCCCTCAGTATCCCCCCATGCCGCTCCCTGCTGCCCCTTGGTCTCCACCCTGCCCCTCAGTCTCCCCTAAGCACACACCCACCAAATCCCTACCCCTAGATGTACTGGGTCTGCCACAGGCCCCTACATCTGGGTCCCTGGAGGCCCTGGAGAGGAGCAGAGGGAGCTGGGCTTTCACTCTTCCTAAGGCTGAAGTCCTAGCCCTGGGTTGCTGCTTACCCCAGCCTGGGCCAGCCCGGACACCTGTGGTCCTCCTCTTTGGGTCCCTGGATGTGGAAATAGGCCTCCAGTCGCCCTCAGTTCCCCTGAGGAGAGGGTTGCGGGAGTGGAGGGACTGTGCCGTGTAACCAGGCTTTGGAGGCAGGACACCGACCTGGGCTTGGAGCTCTAGAGAATCATCGACTGGCCTCAGTCCCAGCTCTGCCCAAACCCTGAGGGTCTGGGAGCCTGGCTTGGCCCTCCCTGCTGGTGAGCCTGCTGATGCCACCTGTGTGCCCTTGCCAGGTGGGCAGGGGCCTCTCCCGCTGGGCAGTGCTCTGCATCCCAGTGTGGGGCTGGATGAGCAGAGCCCCCTGGAGCCACCCGCCTGTGAACACCATCCCCAGTCTCCTGCTGAAACGCCTTGCAACCACCATGTTCCCTGGGCCACCTGGGCTGCGGGGAACTGGTCTCAGGATGGGAAGGGGCCCGCCTCCAGCTCCACCCTTGGTCTTGGGCTGCAGGGAGGTAGACAGCCTTCCTGGAGCCTTTATTGCCTGGTACCATGGGTGGGAGGGAGCCTGGGGGATTCCAAGGTCCAGACTCTGACTCCAGAGCCTGAGGGTCAGGAAGCTGCTGGCAAGCTGTGGCCACAGCCGTGGCCTTGAGCTGGGCACGGCCAAAGAGGGGGCTGGCTGGGGTCTCTGCCGCTCTGACATCGGGCAGTGGACAGGTTACCCAGCCTTGCCCCAGCGTCCCCTGGCAGCCTGCCTCCCAGCCTGAGCCCCTCCCCTGGCTTCCCTGCAGTGCTCAGTGACATGCGGGGAGAGCATTCAGCACCGAAGTGTCCTCTGCACCGATGATACCAGTGTCCCTGTGATGAGGCCCAGCAGCCAGCCAGCGCAGTCACCTGCTATCTGCCACCCTGTTGGCGGCCTCTGGACACACTGGGCCCTGAAGGCTCAGGCAGCGGCTCCTCCAGCCACGAGCTCTTCAGCGAGGCTGACTTCATCCCGTGCCTCTTGGCCCCACGCCCTTCACCCACCTCATCACCCGAACTAGCCAGCATGGCAATGCCATTGAGGAGGAGGCCCCAGAGCTGGACCCGCTGGGGCGTATGTTTGTATATAACTTATAGTACGACTACAATTTCATTCACCTCCATGAGGATCTGTGCTATGGGCCCTTCAACGGGCCTGATCTAGACCTGGCAGGGACAGGGGACTGGACACCCCCACTGCGCAGCCGTCCTGCTGCGCCCTCCACTGGCAGCCCCATGCCTGCCACAGGGCCTCCTGCAGCCGAGGAGGAGGGGGTACTGGGACTCTGGTCCGCTAGCCCTTGGTCCAGCCAGGTCAACCACTCCCCAGCCCCACCTTCAGAGCAGACCCCTGGGAACCCTCTGGTCAATTTCCTGCCAGAGGAAGACGCCCCTATAGAGGCTCCAGACCTTGGGCTCTCCAGCCCGCCCTGGCCCAGGGTTTCTGTTGATGGCACGCAGACGCCTGCTGCCCCTGGAGCCAAAATGACTTCCTAGTCAGCTAGGACAGCCAGAGCCAGCTGCCCTCTCCATTGTGGGACAGCACCAATGAGGTTTCCAAGGATGAGGAGGAACCCGTGGGCCATGGAGCACCCCACCTGCCCCAGAGGCCCAGCCCCACGCTGCCCTCTGTCCTGTCGACAGCACCCACTCCTTTCGTGGTCCTGACATAGTAGAGCTGTGGACAGGAGGGACTGTAGCCTGGAAGCCAGCTCTGGAGGGCGGCCTGGGGCCTGTGGACAGTGAGCTGAGGCTCCTCCCCCTCCTCCCATGGGCACTCTGCCAGAGATTAAGGGCAGGGACAGCCTCCTGGAGCCAGAGACTCCCACCTTCCCAACCCCAGGACCAGGCTCATGGGGCCTTCAGACTGTGGCAGTGCCAGGGACCTTCCTCCCCACAACCCTGATTGGCCTCAGGCACACACCCTGGGTGACTGCCTAGAGCCCAGGACCCAAGGACCAGCCTGAGCCCCTCAGCCCTGAGGTGCCGCTGAGCTCTGGGCTTCTATCTACACCAGCTTGGGACAACCCCAACAGCAGAGTCCCTGAGGCCCAGCCCCTGGCCCCAGCCTGGCCGAGGCGGAGCCCTGGTGGACCTGCTGGCTGCCAGGAACGCCAGCTGGCGAGCGGGAAGCTGCAACAAGGCAAGGGGTGTGGGCTGCTGGGTGGGCGGGGAGTTTGCACGGGACCTTGGTGACTGTTTCCTCATCTGAAAATGAGCAGAGTGGGACACAGGCGCTGTCTATCCTGCCTCCCTCGGGGCGGGAGTTCCTAGGATTACGGGAAACCAACAGCCGTGGTGGGTGGAGGCTCCATGAGGTGGGAGGAGCATTGCCCCAGCTCAGCCTGGCCAACATGGCACAACTCTCTATAAAAACTACAAAAAGTAGCTGGGCGTGGTGGTGGGCGCCTGTAGTCCCACTTAGGAGGCTGAGGCAGGAGAATCACTTGAACCCAGGAGGCGGAGGTTACAGTGAGCCGAGATCACGCCACTGCACTCCAGCGTGGGCGATAAAACAAGACTCTGTCTCAAAAATAAAAATAAAAAATAAAATAAAATATAGCTACTAAGCATCTACCTGTGCCAAGCACTATTCTAGGCACAGGACACAGTGGAAAAATGAGAAAGACAAACTGAGAAAAAAGAAATAGGATCATTCATTCTTCACTCCCCAATATTATAGAACTAGTTCAGGCCTATTAATGAAATAACTTGGGGCTACGAAAACGTAGTGTGCATAGACTAACGCGGGCACGCAACAAGCATTTACTGAAACACACACTTTGGCGTTCCGCCACCAAGCTCTGCCGGCAGCACTTGGCAACGAACACGGCTGCTGCACAGGCTCAAAAGAAGCAAGAGAGTCAGTGCTGGGTTAGGGCACGTTCAGCCGGCCATCGTCGCAACAGCGGGAGAGACACTACCTCTGAGCAGCTTTCTGGAGAAACCTCAACCTGCTTCCTGAAAAGGCAAGCCAGGCTGAGCACCTGCAGCAGAGAGTCATTTGTGGGATAACTTACCATCTATGCGCTATAGGAAAAGCAGTCTCTTGAGAGATGAGAACCTAGGACAGGGAAATTCTGCTAAGGACAGGGACTTTGAGTTCTGAGGACTTCCCAGTGCTGGGGATGACTTGCAGCTGTGGCTGAATCATGATGGCTGTTGATATTGATTGCGTGTGCACGGAGCCTCCTGGCCACCACACCACACAGATTAGCTCTAGAATGGCCGAAACCTACCAGGTAGGTATCTTTTCTCTCTTCTGTCTTTATAGACGGAGAAACAGACACAGTGAAGTCACAGGAACAACAAGCAGGGGAGCTGGGATTCTTTTTATTTTCTTTGAGACAGAGTCTCCCTCTTGTCACCCAGGCTGGAATGCAATGGGGCGATCTCAGCTCACTGCAACCTCCGCCTCTTGGGATCAAGCGATTCTCCTGCCTCAGCCTCCTGAGTAGCTGGGATTACAGGAGCCCACCGCCATGCTGGGCTAATTTTTGTATTTTTAGTAGAGATGGGGTTTCATCATCTTGGCCAGAATGGTCTCGATCTGACCTCGTGATTCACCCACCTCAGCCTCCCAAAGTGCTGGGATTACAGGCGTGAGCCACCGCGCCTGGCCTGGCCTCAGATTTTTATTTTAAGTGCACGAAATAAAATACGGAGAGTGATAGATATAAATCATATAGAAATAGAGTTTATGAAAATATTTGTGATATTACATGATATGTTTTACTGGCATGTTAAATGACAAGATCCAGAGTTGGGTCTAATTACCATAATTTTGAGGTAATGAGCAAAAATGGTATCTCAAGATGTCTGCAACAGCTGCAGTTAACATGAAAATATCTGATTTCTATTGGTAACAAGGTAACAGGTGCTGCTAACACTAATGAGGTTTGTTCCCAGCAACATTCACCATGGAAAGAAATGCTGAATTTTAATTAAAGTGTAGGGGGAAAAAAGCAAGATGTAATCTCCCTCCTCCTTGTCTTTCCTGTTTTGTTTTGTTTTGTTTTGTTTTTGAGGCATGGCCTTGCTCTGTTGCCCAGGCTGAAGTGCAGTGGCACAATCATGGCCCGCAGGAGCCTCAGCCTCCTAAGTAGTTGGAACCACAGGTGTGCACCACCACACTGGGCTAATTTACCTTCTTTTATTTTTTATATTTTTTGAGACGGAGTTTTGCTCTTGTTGCCCAGGCTGGAGTGCAATGGTGCGATCTTGGCTCACTGCAACCTCCGCCTCCCGGATTCAAGCAATTCTCCTGCCTCAGTCTCCTGAGTAGCTGGGATTACAGGTGCCTACCACCATACCCAGCCAATGTTTCTATTTTTAGTAGAGATGGGGTTTCACCATGTTGGCCAGGCTTGTCTCAAACTCCTGACCTTGCGATCCACCTGCCTCAACCTCCTAAAGTGCTAAGATTACAGGTGTGAGCCACTGTGCCCAGCTTTATTTATTTTTTTTATAGAAATGGGGTCTTGCCTCCCTCCTGGTACTGACATACCTACTAGCATGTGACTGAAGGCAGTGTCCCTGGCCCCAGCAGAAGGACCGTAGCTAGCCAGTGGGCTCACGTACCTAGGCCTGTTGCTCAAAGGAGCTGCCTATGCTATTCAGCCAAGGGGAGCACAGTGCCTGCTGGCCTGGCTGAGCTCTGCCCACTGAGCCCGCCCACTTCCCCAGCCACTGACTCTCACTCTTCCGCTTTTCCCAGCAGGAAGGGCCCAGCCTCACCTGCAGCCCCCCCCCCCCCCCCACCAGCTGAGGCTCCCCGCTTAGACTTACAAGTCTATGGCCACTGGCGTCCGGCTGCCTTCCCTCCCTGCCTCCCCCAGGGTCCTTTCAGAGGGTCTTGGGCTTTCTGACCCCTTTTAGCTTCACCCTCCTGGTTCAAAGCAGTGTTCTTTCTCTAGCAGGCCTGTTGGCTGTTGCATGGGGCTCTCCAAGGCGAGGGCTGGCCCTGAGCCAGTGGGTTGGAAGACAGGGTGACCAGAGAAGAGGGAAGCCCGAGGGAACTGAGATCGGTCTGAACTGTGGGTGCGCTGCCTGGGTGCCGTGGGAAAGGCCAACATGTGTGGGGTGGGGGAGGGCCGCTACAGCCCCCAGGCGCTACCTGTGAAGGTCCGGCTCCTCCCTCCATCACCTCCCCTTTCTCTTCTAGCCTCTCCTTTCCAGGAACCTTGCCACACCCGCACCTGCACCCTCCCCTCCCCGGCCCTCCCACCACTGCTGCGGCGTGGCTGGTCGTGTGCTGCACTTGCCTTACCAGCTCTCCTCTTTTTTTTCTCTCCCATTTTCTCTCTGCTTTTCCTCCAACTGCCAGCTAATCGATCGGGTCAGGCAAGTCCCTCCCCTCCTGAGAGCCCCCGGCCCTTCGACCTCTAAACAGATCCCTCCTCTTCTCGGGGACCTCCCTTTCCAAGCCTGCCTGGACGGTTGTTCTGTGACTTAACAGTGGCTGCCCCAGCCCCAAAGCCAGCCCCCTTCATCTGTGACTTCGTCTGCGGTCATGGTGAGCTGACACATCCAGGCGTGACCACTGGGGAAAACTTGTGCCTCCGTGGTAGGCCCTACCCTGCTCTATAAATACCTATCAACACTCATATACAGACATACCTACACACGGCTGACCGCCTCGCCTCTAGCGCTGGGAATCAGTCACCGCGCTGTCCTTGTGGAGTCTTGTGGTCCAACTACAAGAGAACGCTGTCCCCCGACATCCCCCTCCAAAATGTGCCGCCTCCAGTGAGCCTCCCTGCCATGCCCGGCCTGTGGACAGCCAGCTCCTGCCACCCCTCCTGTCCCCCGCCAAGCATTGGGGTTCTGTGCAGGCAGCCGTGTGGCCTGACAGTCTCTACCAGTCCTGCCGTCCCTCTGCTGGGAATCAGACTCATTTCTGGATGACAGGGAATGTCTCCTCTGCTGGTTGTGCTCTCCGTGGAGCTCAGGGGAGGGGAAGGGCCAAGCCATTACTAGGGCACTGTTGGGAGCAGTGAAAAGGGACACCTTTCGCCTTAAAATTGTTTCCAAGGGACACTTTTCCTGGAAAGTCCCTGGAGCTTAGCTGGCTCTCATCCTGTGAAGCCGACTCTGGCCACGACGGGGCAGAGCCACGAACTCAGCCTGGAGGGAGCCTGCGGGGCAGCCCGCACTCCGGAGGCACAGACCAGTGAGGGAGGCAGGGGGACGGAATGGAAGACGCCTGGGCTGGATGGAAGTCAGTGCCCTTGGTTACTAATACAGGTGTCCCAGGTACTGGTCTCGCTGCAGACTCTGAGCCTCCAGGCTCTTCCTGCAGGAAGACCCTGGGCGTAAGGGCAGGTGGTGGCTGGCCTCCAGATTCTGGGCCCATAAATAAGGTAGCAAGGGCTCTGTGGGACTCTCTCACCTCCCCAGGCCCCTGGCCCCAGACTCTAGGCCTCAGTGACTGCTTCCCTTGCCTAGAGGCCCATGCCTCCTTCCCCGGCCTCAGATCTCACAGCCTTCTTCCCACCATTTGAACTGTAGGCCCCAGACTGGTGGAAATGCAGAGGGAGCCAACCACCATCTGTTAAGTGTGCAACATATCTAATGCTTTCCACGTTTTATCCCATTTAATCCTCAGCACCGCTGCGAGGAAGATGCTAACTTCCTTTTTAAGCTAATGAAACCAAGACTTAGAGATGCAAAGTAGTTGAATGGTGACCAGTGGAGCTGAGGCCGGCATCCAGTTCAAATCTAAGGAGACTCTTATACCACTGTCTCTTTCCCTATGACCGGACAGCTCCATGCCTCTATTCAGTATGATGATGTCCAGACCCCGGGCTACCTGCCTCTAAAAGTCAGAGGACAGGAAGCAAGAAACAGTCACAGGCCTGCCCTGGAGGGTTCTGGGGTCACTGTCCCCCACGCTGGAGCTGCCTCTGGCCTCACACCTCCCCTCCCCAGGGGCTGGTACCCACCTCCTGGATGGGGCAGGGTTACCATCTCCTTCAGCCCAGCTTCTCCTGCAGCTCCTTCTTGCCATGCAGCTCTGACTGCAGCAGACCAGCTGTCTCTATGTTCTCCTTGTTCTGGACAGAGAGAAGCGATCAGTGGTCACCCGCTGCAGCTGGAGACCCCAGAACTTGGTGTCTGCCTTCTGCCTCCCACGGCACCAGGAAGGGTGGAGGCAGGTTAGAGAAAAACCATCCCTCCTCCCCCACAGCCATCGGAGCAGGGCTCTGGCTCACAGGTGCCTTCAGAAGTACCATTTCATGTGAGGACTACACGCCCCATTTCACAGGTGGGGAAACAAAGACCCAGAGGGCCAGGGAGAGGGGGAGGCTCCCCAGGTGGGGCTGAGCACCAGCTCCTTAAAGCCGCTCTGCAGCTCGACCAGCTGCTCCTCGAGCTCGTGGTTCTGGGAGAGCACGCAGCTGACGGTGGTAAGCTCGGTCTGCATGGCCTCCAGGGTTTGCACGCGTGCCTTCACCCGCTCTCCCCAGAGCTCGGCCTTATGTCCAGTTCCTGCAGCCTCTCCTCCTCCTCCTGCTGCATCTTCTCCTCCTGCTCCCGCAGCCTCTCCTCCTCCCGCTGCGTCTTCTCCTGCTCCCGCAGCCTCTCATCCTGAGGTGCATGCAGAGAGGAGGAGGTAGAGGAGGACTTCGGGGACAGGTGCAGCAATCATTAGGGTTGGGGGTTGTGTGGGCTGTCTCAGCTGGCAGAGGGGCACCCAGTCCCCGCTGTGGGAGGAGGTTGGGAGGAGGTTGGAGGGCTGGGCTGCAGGGACACTGGGCCATGGCCCCGAAGCTCTCACCTGCAGACCCTTCAGGTTAGCAGATGATGCAGGGTCCTCCCGTTTGACAAATATTGTTGACTATGAGAGAGAAGCGTGCGCCTGAGATGTTCTGTGCCCCGGCGTCTAAGCCCTCTGACTTCCTTTCTTCCCCATCAACTAGCAACATTTTCTTTTCTGTCTAACTTGGACCCTTCATCCCATAACCCCTTTGCGCCAGCGTCTCTCATGGTTCTTACCTCCCTACCATCCCTCCCTCCCGAGCAACTCTCAGCTGGTGCTTCTGCAGCAGCATAAAATGGTACAAGCAGCCACGCGGTCCAGCTCCTCCCTGTGAACAGCTTCCAGGGAGAAGGCTCAGGGAAGAGGCGACCTCCCCAACACTGCCCAGCAAATCGGCTGGTCCCAGGATCTCCCCTCTCGTGAATCCCTGCCTCGGTTTCTGTCACACTTTCCTTCCCCCTGCACCCTCCTCAATTTCCGAGGTACTTCACATACAAGACCATTGAGCTGTTGGGAGAGTTGTCACAGGCTCTCGGTCGATGAGAAAGTCCTAGAGGTGGAGACACAGGGGTGAAGGGTGCAGGTGGCTCGATGGCAAAGAAGGTCATGGGCAGTGGCTTCCCTGACTCCCTCGGCCTAGAGACGGCTGCCCTGATAGGAGACACTTGGTTTCATCCATGAGATTGAGGCCGGTGTCAACATCGTGATTCTGTGTGGGAAGAAACATATTCAATTTCTGGTAACAATCACCCAGGACGGGGCGAGCCAAGCTCCCGAGCTCATTCCAACAATCTTCCATCTCCCCAGACCTCAAGAAAAGCCCAGTCTGAGCCTTCCACCAGCCCGGTCCCAGGAGGAGCACTTTGCATTACGGAACAAGCTGCCTGTGAAAGGAGAGGAGAATCCATAGTAAGTACAGGAGGGCAGTGGGCAGAGGGGGAGGAGGCACCAACCTGAGGTGCCGCCATGCTAATGAGACTGGCACCGGGGGAAGGGACACTGCCAGGTAACACAGTGTCATCAGATGACTGCGGAGAAGCAGCATGGTCTTTGGGCATCTGTCATATGACAGAGCAGGGGGTTAGGGGGCCATGCAGGAGAGAAGGTGCCTCACTGCCACGGACGCAAGTGATTCTCCTGCCTCAGCCTCCCGAGTAGCTGAGATGACAGGCGCCCACCACCATGTCTGGCTAATTTTTGTATTTTCAGTAGAGACGGGGTTTTGCCATATTGTCCAGGCTAGTCTTGAACTAACCTTAGGTGATCTGCTCACCTTGGCCTCCCAAAGTGCTGGGAATACAGGAGTGAGCCACTGCACCTGGCCTGAGTATGGGTCTTAAGAGAAGGAATCAGATATAGCAGGCAGGATATTGTAGGCAAGGCAAATACGGCACTAGAAAAGCCAAAGCAAGTCAGTCGTGGCATGAGTCCAAACGCAGGTTTAATAGGACTGGATCGCTGTTATTAAGCTAAGGGTGGAAGAGGCGACAGAGGAAAAGCTGCAAACACAAGCCAAAGCAGTTCCCAATTGACATCTGAAACTCAACAAATGTGAGCAAAACAAGGCATTTCGGTTTTGTTTGGGTTTGCTGCCACTAGTACACGGTATAAAGGCAGATATTCACATTCATACCATTTTCTGCATTCTTCAGTATCTGTCAGTGTGTTTAAGTCCTTTTTTTTGTTTTTGTTTTTTGAGACACAGTCTCACTCCGTCACCCAGACTGGAGTGCAGTGGCATGATCTTGGCTCACTGCAACTTCTGTCTCCTGGGTTCAAGAAATTCTTGTGCCTCAGCCTCCCAAGTAACTGGAACTACAGGTGTGAGCCACCACAACTGGCTGATTTTTGTATTTTTAGTAGAGACAGGGTTTTGCCATGTTGTTCAGGCTGGTCTTGAACTCCTGACCTCAGGTGATCCACCGCCTCAGCCTCTGACCTCGCCTGGCCGCGTTTAAGTGCTTTTAATACACAGCTTTTTAAAAAGTCAAGACACACTATGAGAAACTTTTTCCAAAGAAAATGATCCAAAAAGCAGAGTGTGAGTCAATGCACAGAGACAGGTAGGATAGAAGTGATTTTCTATTCCCTCCTCCCGTACCAGGGAAAAAGAAAAAAAAAAAAAAAGAAAATAGGCCGGGCGCGGTGGCTCAAGCCTGTAATCCCAGCACTTTGGGAGGCCGAGACGGGCGGATCACGAGGTCAGGAGATCGAGACCATCCTGGCTAACACGGTGAAACCCCATCTCTACTAAAAAAAATACAAAAAACTAGCCGGGCGAGGTGGTGGGCGCCTGTAGTCCCAGCTACTCGGGAGGCTGAGGCAGGAGAATGGCGGGAACCCGGGAGGCGGAGCTTGCAGTGAGCTGAGATCCGGCCACAGCACTGCAGCCTGGGCAACAGAGCGAGACTCCGTCTCAAAAAAAAAAAAAAAAGAAAATAATAGTAATGTGTTTTCACAACAATCTAGATGGAGGAGAACAATTTAAATTCCTGGCAATGATGAATTTGAAATAATCTTTTCATGGACTCTCATTTTTTATTTTCTGATTTTTTTTTTCTTTTTTTTTGAGACAGAGTCTCACTTTGTCGCCCAAGCTGGAGTGCACAGGAGTCACGTGGCACTTCTCTAGCTGTGAGGACTCTAGGAGAGCAAATATCTGCTCTTTTTGGCTTCCTTAGTCGGGGGCAGAACCTGTTTTTTTGCCAAAAGTAATGCAATGGGCCGGGTGCGGTGGCTCATGCCTGTAATCCCAGCACTTTGGGAGGCCGAGGCAGGTGGATCACCTGAGGTCGGGAGTTCGAGACCAGCTTGACCAATATGGTGAAACCCCGTCTCTACTAAAAATACAAAAATTAGCCAGGCGTGGTGGTGGGCACCTGTAATCCCAGCTACTCAGGAGGCCGAGGCAGGAGAATCGCTTGAACCCAGGAGGCGGAGGTTGCAGTGAGCCGAGATTGCACCACTGCACTCCAGCTTGGGCAACAAGAGTGAAACTCCGTCTCAAAAAAATAATAATAGTAAAGTCATGGAATGGAGCCTTCCCAAATGTATTTGTCAGTTCTTGAACTGCTATAAAGAAATACCTGAGACTGGGTAATTTATAAGGAAAAGAGCTTTAACTGGCTCATGGTTCTGCAGGCTGTACAGAAAGTATAGTGGCTTCTGCTTCTGGGGAGGCCTCAAGGAGCTTCAAAGCAGAAGGCAGAAGGCAAGTGGGAGTACGAGTCTTCCATGGCAGGCACAGGACCGAGAGAGAGACAGAGGAGGTGTTATCCACTTTTAAACAGCCAGATCTCGTGAGAACTCACTATCCAGTACCAAGAGGGATGGTACTAATCCATTCATGAGAACTCTGCCCCATGTCCAATGGCCTTCCCCTGAGCCCGACCTCGACCTCCAACACTGGGGATTACAATGGATCATGAGACTTGGGTGGGGACACAGACCCAATCCACATCACCCAGACAAAATGTTTATTTGTATCATTAACTATTAGGCAGGCATGCATGTGCAGAACCTGATAGAGGTCATGACTAGTCTGAAAGAATGTTTAAGAAATGGCCAGTATAGGCCGGGCGCGGTGGCTCAAGCCTGTAATCCCAGCACTTTGGGAGGCCGAGACGGGCGGATCACGAGGTCAGGAGATCGAGACCATCCTGGCTAACACGGTGAAACCCCGTCTCTATTAAGAAATACAAAAAACTAGCCGGGCGAGGTGGCGGGCGCCTGTAGTCCCAGCTACTCGGGAGGCTGAGGCCGGAGAATGGCGTGAACCCGGGAGGCGGAGCTTGCAGTGAGCTGAGATCCGGCCACTGCAGTCCAGCCTGGGTGACAGAGCGAGACTCCGTCTGAAAAAAAAAAAAAAGAAAGAAATGGCCAGTATATCAGTCAGGATACAATACATTATGCTGCAGTAACAAATGGCTCCAATGTCTCAGCAGCTTACAAAAATAAAGGTTTACCTCTCATTCGTGTCCACTGCAGAGGGCCAATATTTTCACGTTGGGACCCAAGCTGATGGAGCAGCCTCTAGAACATGACTGATCTCATAGCAGGGAAAGAGAAAAGCAAACCAAAAACCCCACAGCAAGTCACATTCTGGCTCTTGAAGCTTCTGCTTAGAAGTGACAAACATAACTTCTGCCCATATAGTATTGGCTAAAACAAAGTATGTCTCCAAACCTGATTTCTGTGGGGCAGGGAAGTCTGATATTACCCCAGGGATGGGTAATTAATATTTTTGAAAAAGAATAGGAATATTTTGAATAGAATGCTTCACTAGGCGGGGTGTGGTGGCTCATGTCTATAATCCCAGCACTTTGGGAGGCTGAGGTGGGCGGATCACCTGAGGTCAGGAGTTCGAGACCAGCCTGACCAACATGAAGAAACCCTGTCTCTACTAAAAATACAAAATTAACCAGGCTTAGTAGCGCATGCCTGTAATCCCAGCTACTTGGGAGGCTGAGGCAGGAGAATCACTTGAACCCAGGAGGCAGAGGTTGCAGTGAGCCAAGATTGCGCCACTGCACTCCAGCCTGGGCAACAGAGCAAGACTTTGTTTCAAAATAAATAAATAAATAAATATAATAATAAAGAGAAAAGTTAAATAGCACAGATATTATGTGCAATAATTAATCAGATGTATTAAAATATATATTCTTCAGAAAAAGACCCTTAATACAGTATCACAGATAGATATTGCTAAGGAACTGAATAATGTAAGTGGCTAGGGGAGACAGAAACTCTCAGAGATGTGTGCCCAGGGGCAACATGGTTCCACAGCAGATATGGCTGTTGGGATCCAGATTACAGCATTTTTGGGAGGCTCTAAGCCCTAGTGCCCAGCCCCTTCTTCCGGTGATCCATCAGAAGTAAAAAGAGGAAGGCAGCAATGTAGCAGAAGACAATATATAGGATAAAGTACTCCAAAGCCAGTAAGCACCATCTAGTGGCAAGGGGATAATTTTTCCCATTTTGTATGTGTCGTCAGATTCAGACTGTGTAGGACAATTTGCATTGCTATCAGGGTGTGAGAGTTGCCAATGTTTTTGTTTTTTGTGTGTTTTTTTCTTTTGTTTTGTTTTGATTTTTGAGATGCAGTTTCACTCTGTCACCCAGGCTGGAGTGTGGGGGCGCAATCTCGGCTCACTGCAACCTCTGCCTCCCAGGTTCAAGCAATTCTCCTGCCTCAGCCTCCCGAGTAGCTGGGATTACAGGTGCCTGCCACCACACCTGACTAATTTTTACATTTTTAGTAGAGAGGGGGTTTCACCATGTTGGCCAGGCTGGTTTCAAACTCCTGACCTCAGGTGATCCTCCCACCTTAGCCTCCCAGAGTGCTGGGATTATAGGTGTGAGAGAGATTATAGGTGTGAGCGACCGTGCCTGGCAGAGTTTACAGTGTTCTACCTTGTCACTAAGCTTACTAAGGTCAGACTCACTAAGTTTTCTCATTTTAATGAATACAGCATAGTATTTCTTATAAACTGATAGTCAGATTTAGAGGCTTGTTGCTGGGCCCAGTGGCTCACACCTCTAATCCCAGCACTTTAAGAGGCTGAGGTGAGTGGTGGATCACTTGAGGTCGGGAGTTCGAGACCAGCCTGATCAACATGGAGAAACCCTGTCTCTACTAAAAATACAAAATCAGCTGGGTATGGTGGCACATGCCTATAATCCCAGCTACTTGGGAGGCTGAAGCAGGAGAATTGCTTGAACCCAGGAAACAGAGGTTGCGGTGAGCTGAAATCGCGCCACTGCACTCCAGCCTGGGCAACAAGAGCAAAATTCTGTCTCAAAAAAAAAAAAAAAAAAAAAAAGATTTAGAGGCTTGTTTCTGATTCTGTTTTTAAAATGTATTTATTTAGGCCGGACGCGGTGGCTTACGCTGGTAATCCCAGCACTTTGGGAGGCCAAGGTGGGCGGATCACCTGAGAATGAGAGTTCGAGACCAGCCTGGCCAACATGGTAAAACCTCGTCTCTACTAAAAACACAAAAATTAGTCAAGCGTGGTGGCAGGTGCCTGTAATCCTAGATACTCGGGAGGTTGAGGCAGGAGAATTGCTTGAACCCGGGAGGTGGAGATTGTGGCAAGCTGAGATCGCACTATTGCATTCTAGCGGGCAACAAAAGCAAAAACTCCGTCTCAAAAAAAAAAATTATTTATTTAGGTAAGGATATTTTAAGGCCGGGCGCGGTGGCTCAAGCCTGTAATCCCAGCACTTTGGGAGGCCGAGACGGGCGGATCACGAGGTCAGGAGATCGAGACCATCCTGGCTAACACGGTGAAACCCCGTCTCTACTAAAAATAGAAGAAAATTAGCCGGGCGAGGTGGTGGGCGCCTGTAGTCCCAGCTACTTGGGAGGCTGAGGCAGGAGAATGGCGTGAACCCGGGGGGGCGGAGCTTGCAGTGAGCCGAGATCGCGCCACTGCACTCCAGCCTGGGGCACAGAGCAAGACTCCGTCTCAAAAAAAAAAAAAAAAAAAAAAA